>NC_135212.1:38575920-38658420 GCF_052324685.1 Brachyhypopomus gauderio | reverse complement strand
GTGTGTGCGCTTGCAGGTCTGCCTGCCGTCATCACCACCTGTCTGGCTCTGGGCACACGCCGCATGGCCAAGAAGAACGCCATTGTGCGCTCGCTGCCCTCTGTGGAGACGCTGGGCTGCACCTCCGTCATCTGCTCCGACAAAACGGGCACGCTCACCACCAACCAGATGTGTGTGACAAAGGTGTGACACACCTGCAAGCACACAGATACATACACACACACAAGACTTTTCAGATGCATGCCATAAGAAAATGATGTTGTCTTTTCTGCATCGTGAGTTGTAATGTATAAAACCGAATGCAGCTCACACAGACTATGTCTTTGTCTATGTGGGTTTAGATGTTCATCATTGAGAAGGTGGAAGGCACCTCTGTGACCTTAGACCGCTATGACATCTCTGGTTCCAAGTACACTCCTGAGGGAGAGGTGTAAGTGATTCGCCAAATCCCTGGGACAAGAGTGGAGTGGAATATACTAAGCACACACACACACACACACACACACACACACACACACACACACAAACACAAACACACAAACACAAACACACACACACACACACACACACACACACACACACACACACACACACATTCTTTTTCTCGTCTCTGCAGAACTAAGAATGGAGAAAGTGTAAAGTGTGGTCAGTATGATGGACTAGTGGAGTTGGCCACTATCTGTGCCCTGTGTAACGACTCCTCTCTGGACTATAACGAGGTCAGTCAGCTCCTCCACCTCTCCATCAAACCTGTTTTCACACCTCCTCCACCTCTTTGCTCCTCACCCATGTGCCCCATCTCTTAAACACATGCTGTTTCCCTACATCTGGGCAGAGAGGAGCTCCCTCTGCTGGATGTGGGTGTGTGCAGTTCTCTGAGGTGCTCATGTGTTACTCTTCCCATCTCCCAGTCTAAGGGAATCTATGAGAAGGTGGGTGAGGCGACGGAGACGGCATTGTGTTGTCTGGTGGAGAAGATGAATGTTTTCAACACTGACGTCCGCGGCCTGTCCAAGGTGGAGAGGGCAAACGCCTGCTGCTCTGTAAGTGTACTTCACCACCGACATCACTGCTATCTCCATCACTGCTACACCCTGCTATACTGCTACATCACTGCTACACTACTACACTCTCACCTCCATTAAAACAGTCTGTGTTCTGTATGTGTACGCTGAGTGTCTCCGTCTCACGTGTCTCCTCCAGGTCATCAAGCAGCTGATGAAGAAGGAGTTCACGCTGGAATTCTCACGTGACAGGAAGTCCATGTCTGTCTACTGCTCCCCCACCAAGGCCTCCAAAGCTCCACTGGGCAACAAGATGTTCATCAAGGTTACTGCTTCTGTCAATAACATGTATACATCTCCTCATGAGAATATCCCACATGTAAAAAATAACTTCGTCTTGCAGGGCGCACCTGAAGGGGTGATCGATCGGTGTGCGTACATCCGTGTGGGCACCTCCCGCCTGCCCCTGACAGGGCCCGTTAAGGAGAAGATCATGGCGGTCATTAAGGAGTGGGGCACAGGACGAGACACCCTGCGCTGTCTGGCCCTGGCCACTCGGGACAGCCCACTCAGCAGGGACGAGATGAACCTGGAGGACTCCACCAAGTTTGTTGAGTACGAGGTGAGACAGACTGTACACTCAGAGCAGCACCTCCATGCCACACCTCTTCTGAGAAGGCAATTCAGGTGTTGGACATTCTGCTATATCTTCAAAGGCTTTTACGCTCCAAGCTCCATTAACCCCAGCACGTTTGTCCCTACTGCCCAGGCGGACCTCACGTTTGTGGGCTGTGTCGGCATGCTGGACCCCCCCCGTAAAGAGGTTATGGGCTCCATCCAACTGTGCAAGGCTGCAGGCATCCGGGTCATTATGATCACTGGTCAGACGCTTTCTACTCTCTCCCCTCCTCTCCCCTCTTCTCCCCTCTTCTCCCCTCCTCTCCCTTCTTCTCCCCTCCTCTCCCCTCTTCTCCCCTAATCTCACCATACTTTATCTACTGAGCCTCACAGCGTTTGCTGTTCAAGAGCCTTGTAGCCTTGTAGACCCTTGTGTCCATGACGACGTCTTGTTCCACTCTTCCGTCTCCCAGGTGACAACAAGGGCACTGCTGTGGCCATCTGTCGCCGTATCGGTATCTTTGGTGAGGATGAGGATGTCACGGGCCGTGCCTTCACGGGTCGGGAGTTCGACGACCTCCCTCTGGCGATGCAGAGAGATGCGGTGCGGCGCGCCTGCTGCTACGCCCGCGTGGAGCCCTCCCACAAGAGCAAAATCGTGGAGTTCCTGCAGGGCTTTGACGAGATCACCGCCATGGTGAGAGAAGACGGCTCAGCTCCAGCAGTACCATGATGGGCTCAGCAACTAACATTCATCCACATTACAGTTACAGTTACCCCATTACCCCACATTACAGTTAGCTATCCCATTACCCCACATTAACGTTAGTTACCCCATTACCCCACATTACAGTTAGCTACCCCATCATCACACATTACAGTTATACTTACCCCATTACCCCACATTAAAGTTAGCTACCCCATTACCCCACATTAAAGTTAGTTACCCCATTACCCCACATTACATTTAGCTACCCCATCATCACACATTACAGTTATACTTACCCCATTACCCCACATTACAGTTAGTTACCCCATCATCACACATTACAGTTATACTTGCCCCATTACCCCACATTAGTTAGCTACCCCATTACCCCACATTACAGTTAGCTAACCCATCATCACACATTACAGTTATACTTACCCCATTACCCCACATTAGTTAGTTACCCCATTACCCCACATTACATTTAGCTACCCCATCATCACACATTACAGTTATACTTACCCCATTACCCCACATTAAAGTTAGCTACCCCATTACCCCACATTAAAGTTAGTTACCCCATTACCCCACATTACATTTAGCTACCCCATCATCACACATTACAGTTATACTTACCCCATTACCCCACATTACAGTTAGTTACCCCATCATCACACATTACAGTTATACTTGCCCCATTACCCCACATTAGTTAGCTACCCCATTACCCCACATTACAGTTAGCTAACCCATCATCACACATTACAGTTATACTTACCCCATTACCCCACATTAGTTAGTTACCCCATTACCCCACATTACATTTAGCTACCCCATCATCACACATTACAGTTATACTTACCCCATTACCCCACATTAAAGTTAGCTACCCCATTACCCCACATTAAAGTTAGTTACCCCATTACCCCACATTACATTTAGCTACCCCATCATCACACATTACAGTTATACTTACCCCATTACCCCACATTACAGTTAGTTACCCCATCATCACACATTACAGTTATACTTACCCCATTACCCCACATTAGTTAGCTACCCCATTACCCCACATTACAGTTAGCTAACCCATCATCACACATTACAGTTATACTTACCCCATTACCCCACATTAGTTAGCTACCCCATTACCCCACATTACTGTTAGCTACCCCATCATCACACATTACAGTTATACTTACCCCATTAGCCCACATTACAGTTAGTTACCTCATTACCCCACATTACAGTTACAGTTACCCCATTACCCCACATTACAGTTATTTACCTCATTACCCCACATTACAGTTACAGTTACCCCATTACCCCACATTACAGTTAGTTACCTCATTACCCCACATTACAGTTACAGTTACCCCATTACCCCACATTACAGTTATTTACCTCATTACCCCACATAACAGTTACAGTTACCCCATTACCCCGCATTACAATTAGTTACCTCATTACCCAACATTACAGTTAGTTACCCCATTACCCCACATTAGTTAGCTACCCCATCATCACACATTACAGTTATACTTACCCCATTACCCCACATTACAGTTAGCTACCCCATTATCACACATTACAATTAGTTACCCCATTACACCATATTAGTTATACTTACCCCATTACCCCACATTAGTTACTGTTACTCCATTACCCCACATTACAGTTGCAGTTACCCCATTACCCCACATTAAAGTTAGTCACCATATTGCCTCACATTACAGTTAGTTACCCCATTACCCCATATTACAGTCATTTCATACATAGAAATGTGTGCTGTTTCATTGGAATGCCTTTTAGATGTTATTGTCATGTCTGATTCAGAACTGATCTACTGTCACTGAAACTAAGAAATAGAAGTGTGTTTATGCTCACTGTTGTCCTTGTAGATCCAGACCAGAGGTGGGCATTCCAGGTTCAGAAATTAAAACTCAAGCTTGCAAAAGATTGTACTCAAGAAGCCAAGAAGCCTCAGCAAAATCTTGGTGAGGACTGTTACTTTCTGAACCTGGAATGCCCACCTCTGATCCAGACACAATACAGCATCGCTATGACGACACCCCCTTCTTAGCCTTTGGTTTTACTGTATGCTCAGTCTGAAAAGAACACAGTGAAAAGAACACAGTGAAATTAACACAGTGAAATTAACATAGTGAAATGAACACAGTGCCAGCTGGCAATGTTCTGATGCTGTGCCCTCCAATCAGACTGGTGATGGTGTAAACGATGCCCCCGCCCTGAAGAAGGCGGAGATTGGCATTGCCATGGGCTCTGGCACTGCTGTTGCCAAGTCAGCCTCGGAGATGGTCCTGGCAGACGACAACTTCTCCTCCATCGTGGCAGCTGTGGAGGAGGGCCGCGCCATCTACAACAACATGAAGCAGTTCATCCGCTACCTCATCTCCTCCAACGTGGGCGAGGTGGTGTGGTGAGGACCCACCTACATTCACAGCCATGTACATGTGTACAGATGTACAGGTGTACAGGTTTATCACAACCACATACAGGTGTACAGATGTACAGGTTTATCACAGCCACTTACAGGTGTACAGATGTACAGGTGTACAGGTTTATCACAGCCACTTACAGGTGTACAGATGTACAGGTGTACAGGTTTATCACAGCCACTTACAGGTGTACAGATGTACAGGTGTAAAGGTTTATCACAACCACATACAGGTGTACAGATGTACAGGTGTACAGGTTTATCACAACCACATACAGGTGTACAGGTGTACAGATTTATATGTGGCAGACAACAGTCTGACCACATGGGATCCCCGGGAGTCAATACCATCACCTTGATCCTCCTCCGCATCTTCCTCCGCCTACTCTGTCTTCACATTTTCATATACCCCACTTTCTCTCTCTCTCTCTCTCTCTCTCTCTCTCTCTCTCTCTCTCTCTCTCTCTCTCTCTCTCTCTCTCTCTCTCAGTATCTTCCTGACCGCTGCTCTCGGACTGCCCGAGGCTCTGATCCCAGTGCAGCTCCTGTGGGTGAACCTGGTCACTGATGGTCTTCCTGCCACTGCCCTGGGCTTCAACCCCCCCGACCTGGACATCATGGGCAAGGCCCCCAGATCCCCAAAGGAGCCCCTCATCTCCGGCTGGCTCTTCTTCAGATACCTGGCCATCGGAAGTGAGCTCCTTTTACAGCCACTCTGATGAACCTACGGCCCATTATCAGACTGCCCTCATTCCAGCTGGATTCATACTCGAATGTTATTCATGTTTACATAACTGGTATGTAAAAGGTGACACATGCATGTTTGCGAGCCCGACTGTGTTACTTTCACCCAGGCTACGTCGGAGCTGCTACAGTGGCTGCTGCAGCCTGGTGGTTCATCTATGCGGACGACGGACCCAAGGTCACCTTCTACCAGCTGGTGAGAGTACAGCGCCCTCCTCTCCAGATCACCACCTCAAATTGGTTTCACACTCAGCATTTCAGTTGGTTTCTCTAATGCATCTGATGAATCACTCTGGTGAGAGAGGGAAGGGGGAGGAGGGTAAAATCCATTAAAACTAAAGACATCTGTAAAGATCTGGGAAGGCAAACGAACTAGGAATGAATATCTGAAGTTGCAGATGTCAATACACATAAAGGCCCTACTGCCCTGCTCTGGATGCACTGTGTCAGTGGCTTTAGATTATTGGCTGAATGTTTCTGATTGGTCAGTTAGTTCACAGAATGCTCTCTGTGTCTCAGTCCCACTTCATGCAGTGCACTCCTGATAACGAGGACTTTGCTGACATTGTGTGTGAAGTGTTCGAATCTGCACCCCCCATGACCATGGCTCTGTCTGTGCTGGTCACCATAGAGATGTGCAACGCACTTAACAGGTCAGATTGCAACAACCTGCTGATGCCTTCATTCCAAATGCCAACATCAAATAGATCATTTCATACAAAGCGAATGACAGCGGCATGTCCCAGGCTGTGGTCCAGGATGTTCAGGAGGCAAACATGTAACTCTGGGCTCCAGACCAACACTGTATGGTTTACTCTCATGAGCATCACCTTCATAACCCAATCATACTCATTTACAAATATGTATGTGCGTGTGTGCGCAGCTTGTCAGAGAATCAGTCCCTGGTCCGCATGCCGCCCTGGAGTAATATCTGGCTGGTGGGCGCCATGTCTCTGTCCATGTCTCTACACTTTATGATCATCTACATCGATCCTCTACCTGTGAGTCCTGTCGCCTACACATCGCTCCTAAACACTCGACTCTAATGATCCTGTCCGTCCTCACATCACTGGTGTCTTGTGTCTCACTGACCGCGATATCCTCACATCACTCCTTCATTGCTTACAGCCTCTTTTGCTCTCTGTTAAACTACAGGTGATATTTAAGTTGACGCATCTGACCCTGGAACAGTGGATGATCGTACTGAAGCTCTCGGTCCCAGTCATCCTGATTGATGAGCTCCTCAAGTTTATTGCTCGTAACTACCTGGAACGTAAGGGAATGCACACACACACACACACACACACTCCAAATGCACACATACAACATGCAAGCAAGGGAACGCTCACACACACACATACGCACATTTCTTCTTAGTACATTTTCAGAATAATCAGACACTATCTGAACAGTTGCAATAAAATGTTTGATCTAATGTTCTGTGTTCTTTACACTAAACTGTAGAATATGTAATATGTAAACTTTTCCTACAATATGTAATAACTGCTCATTCAGATTTAAATTTTTTATGAAACTGTAGTGGGAATGGGAGAGAAAAGGACCATGAACCTCCTGTAAATTATCATCACATAATCATCATCACTCTTCATCTTACTGTCCCAGCCTACACAATGTATTCCTCTGAATAAGTCTGGTCCTCTTGTCTTTCTTGACTTCTTCACTCCACCCCTCCCCTTTTCATTTGAACTCACCTTTATCCTCTTCATTACAACGTGCCCTGATCTTCCCTAATCTTCCACCCTGGATCCGTCCCTCCTGGATTTATTCCAGTCTAATCCCGTCCCCTTCACAATCCCTGTAACAAAGTAAGGTATCCCACAGCCCTCTCGCCCTAGGACGATGTTTGTTTGCTTGGCTGCAGATGAGAAAATGCCACTGTGCATGTGTGTGCAGTGTGTGTGTATGTGTGTGCAGTGATTTTGCATATGTACAGTGCAAGAGAGTTCACTCTCTACAAGAGAGTTCACATATCGGTTGCTATAAATGGTCAATGGTAAATGGACATACCGGACTTTGCTAACTGCTCTACACTCTACACCAGCTAGAGAATGCAGCATGACAAAGTGCTGGTTAATAGCTCGTTAATGCATCAGACTTTACATTAACCCAGCTGGCCAAACTAAAGTGAGCCACCTCCTCCTCCATATGTGACAGCACACGTTCTCTCCCCCAGAGAAAGACAACAACCTGGTGGCGAAAAAATGGGACTGAAGATGAGGAGGGTGGAAAATAGAGATGAAGAATCAAATGAAAAAGAAGGGTTGCTTAGCAGTTGGTATAGGATTTCACCAACCAACCAACCACCTGCAGGGAACATCAAGTTAACCCTAAATAACAACTGAGAGAAAATATAGAAAAAGACAAAAAAAAAAACACCTTTATTTGATTGCATTATGATTTAAGTTAATATATATGTAGCATTATAAACAGTAATCTGATATTCAATGATTCTATTCTTTAAAAATAAAGATGTATATTTAAGAGTAAGTGCACTTTGTGTATTTGTGTTGTGTATGAAAACCCCGAGCTTGGGCCACGTGTAGAACACACTCTAGTTAGAGCTCACTGTGTTGGGGATTGGGGAGACTCTACAGCATCAGGTTCCTTTGTGCGTGTAAAACACACACACACACAAACACACACACATATATGTCATCTCTGTGATCAGATGTAAAGCACTTTGTAAGTTGCTCTGGACAAGACCGTCTGCTAAATGTCATAAATGTAAATGTAAATATATACACACTCTCACACACACACACACACACACACACACACACACACACACACACACACACACACACACACACACACACACACACACACACACACACACTCACACACACACACACAGGCCCAGCATTCAGCTACAGGTCAAATGGAAGTTTAATAAAAGATCCAAGATTAATCCAAAAGGAGCCAAAACATCAAGATGAACAGACGAGCAAAGCCAGTAGTGCTCACACGCCCGCCCACAAGATAAAAATGCTCATTACACCAAACACAATTGGATGCGTTCATATTTAATCATCGATATCACATAAGTGTCAGACTTCAACAGATTCGTAGGTAGAAAATCTCTACCGGAAACATGAAACCATAGCAGCTCACGGCCTGCAACAGTTCAGATGTTAAAAGTACTGTTAACCAGGCAAACAAGAGATCTCTAGATGACTCAAATATGTCTATGTTACACCCTGCAGTAAAGCATGCTCAAGACAGGATTCCTCTTGTCTCCTGTGTGGAGGTGTTCAGATGTTCAGGGATCCCTGTCCTGATTCTGATACATTGGTCCAAAGATGTTCATGCTATCCCAAGAGTGGTCCTCCAAAACACATGGATGATCCTCACAATAAAATACCATGAGAAGTATATAACTGATTTCTTAAAAATATTAATTTAAACCTATATTAAAGATATTCCTTGCTCTTTTGAGCTGGCAGACACACACTGTTCAAAAAGTGAAAAACAGATGAAAACCACATACATTATTAACCATGTTTCAATAAAATGAGATAAAATGAGTCAGTATTACATAACCAGACATTGTGGTGTTGCATCGCCAGTGTTTTGGTAACATCAAATAGTAAAAAAAAAAAGTAAATTTTGGCACTATTAAATCTCTCATTGTGCAGTGTGTGTGTGTGTGTGTGTGTGTGTGTGTGTGTGTGTGTGTGTGTGTGTGTGTGTGTGTGTGTAAATTAATACAGCAAGATGCATCAGGAATATTGGCCAAGGGAAAGGCTGCGAGTTTGACGTCTGTCCAGTGCACAGTGTCATGATGTGTTAGTTTAGCTTAAAACTCAAGTAGAACCAGTTAGTCCTGTTTAGTCCAGTTGTTAGTCCTGTTTAGTCCAGTTGTTAGTCCTGTTTCAGAAACTATTAAGCTTATTTCTGTAAAAACATCAGGTCGATGTCTCTTGCTGACAGCAGTGTTGGAAGGTTAGCTGGTGCCAGCAGTGTGAGGCTGGTGCGTGTGTGTGCGTGAGACTTTGGTCCACAGGAAAAGGTGACGTGTTTGACGAAGTTCACGTGGCACTGCTGGGAAGTTCAGGCTCCGCCTCCAGTACCTCCCCAAGCACCTGCCGCACCTGGTGCAGAGACTCCGCCTGTCGGATCTGCTCCACCTTCACCTGAAAGGTGGAGAGGAGCACAGAGGAACGTGATGAGGTAGAGTTGGCGGGAAATAGAGCAGTGAGCACATGCAGGAGGATGGAGTCTGGACGGCAGGACGGGGAGGGGACAGCAGACCTGGAGAGACTGAGACAGCTGCACAAAGTCTCTCTGCACGGCCTGACTGGTGTCCAGCTGACTCCGGAGGCTGATCACCTGACTGCGCAGCTCTAAACACTGCTGCTGTAGCAACATCTGGGGGAGGTGGAGGGGGAGATGGGGAGGGAGGGGTAGGTGGAGAGAGGAAGAAAGAAAAAAAAAGAGATGAAGACATACATAAGCATATGGCTTGACACACACATACGCATGTACTCACACAGAGGCCCAGTTCCATGCTCTTGTGGCACTGCAGAGAGAGCAGACAGAGAAAGGGCCTGACCAAGATCAGTGCTACCGCCACACTGTGTGTAGTGGAGATGTACCTTCTCCTGGTTCTGTGTGTAGTGGAGATGTACCATCTCCTGGTTCTGTGTGTAGTGGAGATGTACCATCTCCTGGTTCTGTGTGTAGTGGAGATGTACCATCTCCTGGTTCTGTGTGTAGTGGAGATGTACCTTCTCCTGGCTCTGTGTGTAGTGGAGATGTACCATCTCCTGGTTCTGTGTGTAGTGGAGATGTACCTTCTCCTGGTTCTGTGTGTAGTGGAGATGTACCTTCTCCTGGTTCTGTGTGTAGTGGAGATGTACCATCTCCTGGTTCTGTGTGTAGTGGAGATGTACCATCTCGATGTATCATCTCCTGGTTCTGTGTGTAGTGCAGTGGCGATTGCTCTAAGACTGCAAGGGAAGCTCAGCTTCCCCTAAATGTCAAAAAATAAGTGATCAAACATGTACTGTTGTGTGTACATGTCATTGACTAAATATGCGCTACAACGCACTCAACTTTTGTTCAGAATCAGCTTCTTATCACTGGTAACGACGCGGCTTTCCTCTCACTCAGTCCCGCAACTTGACGGTGCTTTAAACGGTGTGGACGCTGAGCGTCTACAGAGTTCAATAGCGAAGCAAGGGGTGCAGCAAAACGAGACGAGCCATTGGATAAATGCTGGGCTTTGTCCCGCCCATCGGACGCTCAGCGTCTCTGGGGGTCTATGGGGCAGTGGGCTGGCCTCGGCTGGCCTGGACGCTCAGCTTCTGCATGATGATTGGATGGTCTGTCTGAGGCCGAATCCCTTTTTGATTGACAGCGAAATGAGCGAATCAGCGATCTTTTGATGTAAACCTCCGCGGGAGCATTTAATTTTTATTATTTTTTATTTTCATTCTGTTTTGAGTTGAACCGGAGATTTTCCTAATCCTCTTAGCGGCATTTTCTTCGTTAAAAATGACTAGCGACAAATCGAGCTTCTATTTCTGGTGGTTTTTGTTGTAGCTGCTTGTGTTTGGAGACTGACTTCTATCACTCAAGCCGAAATTGAGCTTCCCCTCCTTGAAAGACCAGCATCCGCCACTGGTGTAGTGGAGATGTACCTTCTCCTGGTTCTGTGTGTAGTGGAGATGTACCATCTCCTGGTTCTGTGTGTAGTGGAGATGTACCATCTCCTGGTTCTGTGTGTAGTGGAGATGTACCTTCTCCTGGTTCTGTGTCTTGCAGTCTCTCTGTAAATGCGACAGCGCCACCCGCAGGCCCTGCAGCTCAGTGCGACACTCCTGCAGCTCACCCTCCAACTAAACACACACACACACACCGCGCACACACACACCGCGCACACACACACATCGCGCACAAGCACGCATTTAAAAATGAACATTTAAAATGGTGTATGCAATACATATAAGATGTAAGATGTTCATTTCAATAAGTTTCTACACACCTTATCTTTTTCACTTTGGATGCGGTCTGTCTCTGTTTTTAAGCTTGAGAGCTGGACTGAACACACAAACACACAAAACATAACCTTAAAACTGGAAAACTGCCCAGCCTTTCACATCAGTGATGTGAATTTTAATGTTACTCACCCTCTAAGACCTCTGGGCGAAGGGAGCCAGTAAGACAAGAACCCATGTAAGACAAGAGCCCAGGTTATTAAGTGCAGCAGTTTCACAGGAATTAACACTGTGTGAATAACACAGCAAGACAACAGAGCACACACACACACACACACACACACACACACACACACACACACACCACTCCTCTCCATACAGACAGCACTAGATCAACAGAACCCCCCCCCAACTCACACATACACACACACACACACACGCACACACCACTCTCCTCCATACAGACAGCACTAGATCAACAGAACCCCCCCCCAACTCACACATACACACACACACACACACGCACACACCACTCTCCTCCATACAGACAGCATTAGATCAACAGAGCGCACACACACCACTCTCCTCCGTACAGACAGCATTAGATCAACAGAGCACACACACACACCACTCTCCTCCGTACGCATCTCCAGCTGCTCCTTCAGGTTCACGATTTCAATACGCAGCCTCTCCTCAGAGTGTGCTCCCTACACACACACACACACACACACACTTAATTCAGTCCTCTTGTGCACACAAACACACAAGCAGATGCAAACAGACAGACACAGAGACAGTCCCAGACTCCCAGCAGGCCCGTCACCTGTAGAGTAAAGAGGGCGGGCTCCTCCTCTGCTGCAGGGCTGTTCTCATCGCCACCTTTGAGTCTGCAGAGCTCACTACACACTCGTCTCTGCGAGAGAGACAGCTCTGTCTGCACACAACACAGGGTTGTTAGCACAAAGGGCAACGCCCCCCAAACATACACACCTCCTACACCCTGTTTCATCAAGTAAGTGTGATTCTCTCATTGGATCATTTAACTGCCACTCACCAATCTGCTCTGTACAGCACTTTGTGTCTGGCTGAAAGATTTCTGCAGCTCTTGAAGGAGGGTCTCAGATGTCTGCACTTGAGACTGGAGCACTGACACCTTAGAGAAACACGCATGCACACACACACACACACACACACACACACACACACACACACGCAACCAGTTTGTGCTGTAAATTATCCCCAGATGACCCCATATCGAATCTGGAAAGTCTTCATTTCCATGTTGGAATCAGGGTAAACTTTACAATTTACATGCCGTTTATGGCTTTTTAAGTGTGAATGATGGAGATGCGAAGGAAGGCTTGCCTACCTGGTTCTGGGTCTCTGTGGTCTGTGTCTCCAGTTCCTTCTCCAGCTCTGCTTTCTCTTCAGCCATGTGGTCCAGTTCTCTCTGCAGAACAGACACCTGACAACACAACACAAAACAGGACCCATTAAAATCAGTTATAATACAGCTGGTGTTAGTGGGCTGCATAGTTGTGGACCTATGTCACATCTAGGATAAGACACTCATTCAGACAGAATTATTCACTCGTCCACATATGTAAATGCAAGAGTCAATTAGTAAGGATTCCCTTTTGTTCATGTCATAAGTCAGAGTAACTTTAGTTAGACAGGTTTAGACAGGTTTAGTTCAGGTTTAATTAACCTTTTCAGATTTCCAATAGGTCAGAAATGCACACACACCTAGCTGACTGTCTCTTTGCAGAGACTGGAAAATTTCAGAATTTGATCCAGTGATGTTTAGGAGCTGATTGACCATTGATATGAAGGAAAGAACTATGTGCACCTGGGGCTGGACAGCAGACCCTCTACAGCCAGACCCCTCTCACCCTTTCAGATCATGAGAAAATGCAAACAACTCAGGAGGACCTCAGAAAAGCAACCATGGACTTGCAGTCCTGAAGTCCAAGACTTCAGGAGCAACTGCTGCTCAAACAGGAAGGTTCTGTAGACAGACCCCAACCACCAGCCCAACATGCTTTTCTCACTAATATCATACAGCAGCTAAAAGTGCACGAAGTCCTCTTTGCCCGTTATTATTAATTATGAAGTAATAACATGTTTGTTCTCAATAGGAAACAAAATTTTTATTTAAACATTTTCAGACAACACTTTAGTAGTGTTAGAAATTAGGAACATGTGATTGTTTAATGTTCACTGTCTAGTAGACAGAACACACTTATTAACTCCAATAAGACATACACACATCCCCTGCAACAAGCACAGTGTAAGCAGGCCATCTCCCTTCATTCATTATTAACATTAATAACAATATCATAACATTAACAATAATAATATATTAAATTCAGCAAAGCTTAATGACACTTTAACATTGACAGTTTGCAGTAAGAAACACAGGAACACATTCACTTCTGTCGTCTCATTTTATTCCCAGGTTTTATTACTGTTTTATTCTTCTGTAAAATAGAGTAACCTAGTACAAACACAGCTGCACTGACCTGAGCCTGGAGGTCGTCCCAGTCTGCATGTGTGACCAGTCTGTGCCCTGCCGGCGGTAAGTAAATAGCTTCAGGGACCAGGGTCCCTGTGGAAACCAGGGAGGCTGTATCATCTTGAGGGGGCGTGCGCCTGGGGAGGGAGGGCGTGTCCATGGAGAAGGAGGAGAGAGAGGCTGAATCAAAGTGTTGGGTGTAGAATCCCTCCATGTGTAGGCCTGTGCTTCCGGGGTCACAGGGCTCAGCCATCAGCTCCTGTGGATCACTGTCCCCACCAGAACCCTCAGCACTGGGGGCTCTGGGGGAAGTGCAGGCCTCTGTCAGTGTAGCAGCTCTGGAGGGAGGGCAGGCCTCAGTCAGCGTATCAGCGGGTGGAGCACCGTCCATCCTCCCCTTTTTTATGCTACCCTGTGGTGAGAGACAGAGAGTGTCAGGAGAGGGAGAGACAGGAAGAGAGACAGGATAGAGAGGAAGACAGAGAGAAGTGGTAGAATGAGGGGATTTCAGAAGAAAATATGGAGAGAGGACACAGACCGCATTATGGATTTCGTCCTAATCACAAAAAAGAAACACAGAAGTACACCCACAGATACTCACACACAGAAATGCAAAGGGATGCAAACACAGATACACTCACACACACACATAGAGATACAAACACAGATATATACAAACAGATACATTTAGATACACACATGCAGATGCAGATACACACACACACACACCTTGTTGTCTGGAGTGAACCCTGCCCTCCTCCACTGAGCGCGCTCCGACTGCAGTGCAGATATCCTGGCCTCGTACTGGGAGGCGGTCTCTGTGTAAGACAATACACACATTGGGTGAGACAGAAAGCTATGTGGAACCAAAAATGACTTCTTCACTTTTATTTTCGCTTTCTCCCCTGACCTCTAAGTGCCTCTTGGAGTGACTGGATCTCTTGGTCATAGTTCCTCTGCAGTTCCTCCAGCTCTTCCTGTTTGCTTAGCTCGCAGATCGTTGCAACGCCTTTCCAGTGTTCCAGCTGAGCTCGGCACTCGATTAGCTGAATCTGCGGATTCACTTCGGATTCAGATGGAACTGAAAATGAAAGAATTGAAGGCAAAACAAATTGCTTAAACCCTTTTAATATTGGAAACATGGTAGTACCACTGGGTTTAAATCAACGCCAATCACTGCGAACTGGGAGAGCTACTTATTTGAAAGCAGTTTATTAAGGCGGCGGGTTATGGTGTCGGAAACAGTGAGATGAAGCGTAATGAGCATCTTACCACTACACACTATCACTATATATACTGTATATTACAAGTAACACGATTACAACAATTTGGTGACATGGGGAGGTCTGTTATATTTGGTGACTGAGTTGCTAAACCACCTGTTGAACTACTTGTTGAAGTTTCTGAATGGTCATAGAATAGTTATTGCCAGATAACATCAAAATAATGTTTAATAATAACGTATCTTCTTAGTGGACAAAATAAACGTCTTCTTGCAAGCCAACTACAAATCTGTCAACGCTATGCGTTACAACTTCTGTCAGAAACATCGCCAGTGGATGTGGATGTTAACAGCCTACAATATGGCAGTCACCAGTAGACGTTCAACCTGCAGATGTTCCCGGTTAGTTCGTAACTTTTATCAGTAAAACTCGTAAAAACTCATAACGCACTTGAGCTGTTTATGGCCCTAGCTGAGTGTTTTACTGCGCATCTGGCCGGCAGGGGGCGCTGGGGAGGTACACACATACCGACAGTGTCGCCGTCCTCTTCCACACTCGCTGACTTGTCCGTCACTTCCATAATAAAACTCTTCAAACTAGACACGTCCCATTCGCCTCACGTCGGTAATATTAGCTAGCAGGCTGCATGCGTGGACTTTTATTCCTACTTCCTGCCAGCGCCGAGCGGTCAACACCGACACAAGACTACGGCGCTCGCGAAACTTTCCCGGCGAGAACCCTGCGGATGTGACGTCATCGTCCTTCCTGCGAAACCCAGCAGGGAAAAGCACGGAATGGCGGACATGCGCCTCTACTTTGCTACTTTTTCAACATCGGGAACACGTAGTGTCCGTGTGTGGAATAGAAAGCGAGAAGTCAAGACATGCGTATCAAAGTGCCTTACCATCTAATAACCAGGCGGCTTTACAGCTGACGTCGAAGGGTGGCGGGCTGGGTTAACACATCAACACTGCGCATGCTTGAATAAACATGCCACCTAAAGTAAACAAATGTGCAAATGTACTAATGACTTTCACTGTTTACGTCCACCCATCCACCCATCACATAACTCCAACAGCTTCCTGTTAAATATCACATTCAATTCAAATTCCTTCCATTTAAAGCTCTCCATGATTTAGCACCCCCATATCTTTCTCAGCTTCTTCCTCCCTACACTCCCTGTTGTACTCTCCGATCTTCCTCTGCTTTTCCAACTATCCTCGAGTCCGTCTGAGGACATATCTGTTCAAACTGTCTTATCTGCAAGTTATGTACTGACAAGAAATACATTTTAACTGAACCAATCACATGCTCACTAATTAGTTGAAGACGTTTCTGAACAGGAAACACAGCAAATGCTGCAACAAGCTTGACTGTTTATTATTACAATAAATCATGAAATGACTGCAAACAAAATGTTATGCTTAGTGAAACCACATGACATCTTGGCAAAGCTCTGGGCATCAGGGGCTCTGAAGTCCTACAGGAAAAAAACATGTTAAACCACAGTGATGCACACCTGTACTTCAACTTAGTGTAGGAATAACCTTAAAGTGATCAGTACTAATGCCCAAACCTGTCCGTTCAGAGCTTGTGGTTCAAAATGATGTGGACAACATTGAACTTCTGCAGCAGGCAGTACACATACTATCACACAGTCAACAGTGCATGTGTGGGTTAGGACAGGTGGCAAAGACATAAGTAACAGTAGCCTGACCAACACAGTCCCTGCTTTTATTACTGAGGAAGAAAAACAACACATACAAAAATTAGTTACTATAATTTCTTCTTCCTCATAACAGGTCAAATGTGGTGGTGCGCTATGGCACTGGGATGATGGCTCTGGACAGCTGCAGTACTGGTGGTCTTCTACAGAGCAGGAATGTTTGGAGCTGTGTGGGTCATTTGCTTCCCAGAACCCCTCATTTCTCGCTCACATCCATCCCCAGCCACCACATCTTCCAGGCAAATGTTCCCTTAGTTCAGGTCCTGCTGGCCGATGCTTTGCCGGAGGTACTCCTCATAGAGCTTATTCTGCATGAGCACACACACCACACCGTTCAAAAATACTGTGTGTATAGTGAGCAATCTCCCCTCATATTTTACTGTGAAAACATATGTAAGCACACACACACACACAAACACACGCACACACACACTACCTTTTGAGTCTTCACCACATCCTGCACATACTCCAGTTTTTCCTGTAGCTGTCTCTTCTGTTTCGTTGAGAGGGTGGGCGTAGTCCTGGAGAGACGAGACAAAACACAGCAAGATGTTCAAAAGCACACACACACCCCTCACACCCACACCAAATACAAGCACAATCCCCGGGTATCCATTCCTCCTACACACACCCATATCCCCACCACATCCACACACATCCACCCTTACTGACCGGGAAAAGAAGCGTGCGAGGATGAGGAGGATGAAGGACAGCAACACAAGTCCACAAAAAATATAGAGCTGCACTTCGCCAGACATGGACTGGAACACGCTCACTACTGGAAACTACCAAGATGGAGCAGGGAAGAGGAAATACACACACACACACACACACACACACACAGGTCTGTATAAAGTAATTAACAAAATGACCACTCAAATTCTACTTACTCACTCAAACCACTCAAACTCCTTCTACTTTGTTGAGTGGAGCAAGTATGAGTTAAAAAACAGTTCACACATCACTCTATTGCATGAGTTTACACAGGATCTATACACACAGAATCTACTTGCATCAAAACACTTCTACTAGATTGCTATTTGCCCATTTGTAAACCATTTTGCACACGCGCGCACACACACACACACACACACACACACACACACACACACACACACACTCACCAGGTACAGCTTGAGTGTGTCTGTGCCGTGTGTACCCAGCACCTGGTCCAGCATCTCCCTGGACAGGCTGCCAATCAGCAGGGCGAGGAACAGCAGGAGGGGCGTGGCAAAGCCCAGCAGGCCCAGCACACAAGCTTTACAGCGGGAACGCCGGTTCTCCACGCTACACTGCCTACAGCAGGGACATCATCAGGACAGGTGACCGCCCCAACCTGCCTGTGTGTGTGTGACGGTGATATCCAGGGTGTGTGTATTGGAAGGGTATTGTGGGTTTACCAATCTCTACTGAGTGTGTCGGTGATGGCCTCAGAGATGATCTCACAGTCCTTCTCCAAGGAGTTGAGTGTGTGCTGCACAGTCTGGTTGATGGTCTTCTCTATGGTACGACACACCTCCTCTATCTGATTCACACAGCGACTGGGCTGTGGGCAAAACAGCCACGCCCATAATCAGAATACGAGGCAAAAGCAGACAAGGCATGTATGTGTTGTTCCCACCCCAGACAGGGCGTTCCCTGCCCAGACAGGGCATTTCTCCACAGCTGCACACAACACAGTACAACACAGTCGTGCGCTGGCTGCAGGTACATACAAGAATGCTTATGTTGAAAGTGAAGAACAGACTTTTGAAGGGAAAAGCCACAAAAGGCTTCAGTGTATTAATGAGCAACGTAAATCCAGTTTCATCCTCCTGTATTCTCCTGTTTTTGATAGACATGACTACATTCCATTATTATTATTATGTAAACAAGATTAAAACTCCAACTACATGTTGGAGTACCAAAATCTACAGAAGCGATTCACAGATTTCATCTGCAAGTGTGATGAGGTATGTCTGTAGGGGGGCAAGATCGGTCTGTGGGGGTGACAAGGTAGGTCTGTAGTGTGATGAGGTCAGTCTGTAGATGCAGATCTTGTCTCATGCCTCATTCACAACACAACAACATACTTTTACAGCTGATTGTGTCCTCAGAATGTGCAACAAATGTGATGTTTGCATCATACTGAAGCAGTGTCAAAATATTCTTATATTCAGGAGGAGGTTATATTCAGTAAGTTACATGGTTAGGTTTTTGTGGCATACCTTTGGTTGTTGTGAGAATGCGAGTGTGCGTGTGGTACAGGTACCTTATTGGGGTTGGGGACGTAGATGGTGGGCATGTCGAAACCACACTTGTTAAGCCCTGGGCGTTTACACAGCTCCTGCACAATCTGCATCATCACTCGCTGTAAGAGCCCAGCACAGGTCTGAGGTGAGTGTGGACAGACCTGCCTAGTGGTTTGTGTTAAATGAATCAAGATCACAAAGAGAAGAGAGAGAAGAAAGGAGGGCCGAGCAGAGGGACCTGTCTGTCCGACTCTCCGCCGGCCTCGTCAGCTTTGCTGAGGTAGAAACGCAGACGTTCTCCCTGACTTTCGTTCAGCTTCTCGACAATGTTGAGAGTGCGTTTACACAGTGCTTGCCCCATGGGGTCAAAGAAGACCAGGATCAAATCACATAGTTTGCCTGGAGAGACAAAAGCGCTCTTTATCACTCAAAGCTAAAAATGGACACAGGAATGAAAACGCCAGTCATTTGGACATCCAGTAGCAGTACACACACCCAGCCAGAGGATGGCGTCATCCACGTCAAATGGGTATTTCATGTCTCCGTCCACAAGTCCTGGCGTGTCCACAAACGTCACCAAGCTAAAACGCTTCTGTCGAGAAGTGCAAATCTCGGTCCCCAGATACTCGGACACACCTGAGAGACACAGGACACAAAGGGATAGTTTGCAGACGTAAAAGCAGAGATGTCCACCAGGAACACCTTTAGCACACTGACTCCCATAACAAACCTTTAAATTTTTGAAGTGGCTTAAAGTGGGGATACAGGTGGAGGGTTGCATTGCCCTGAGAGAACAAAGGTGAGAGGTCAAAGCAGAGATGAGACAGCAGGCCACATTTGGTACACATTTGCTTTTGTAGAGATTTTTCATTAACCATTTAATGCTCAGAATATTACCGTGAGTGACTCTCTCTTGCGTCCGCTCGTCACAAAGGTAAAGCCCTGTGTCTCTATGGCAACACCAGTCTTCTGGATGTGCTCTTCCACATACCTTGTACAAAATGTTAAAATGAGACACACTATACATAACCTACACACACACACACACAGGTGCACAGCCTAAACACACACACACACACAATCATATGTTCATAGTGGTGGCTGAGAAAGGATGCTGGCGATCGTCTCCATGCACAGACTTACCAGTTGATGAAGGAGCTCTTCCCAGCCGAGTGGTTTCCCATCAGCATCACGGTTATCTTTTTGCGGGGGGGCAGCAGAGACACTCCGACGGACTCGCCTATTGTGATCAACCCTACAGACCCGAATAAACCCGGGGGGGGGGGGGGGGGGGGTCGGTTTTATCGCATACTCTGTTTTAATGACTTTATTGAATCAGTTAGCCTGACTGAAATCAGTTCAATAAACAAATAAAATAAGGACGGGGAACGATGCAACCAAATTACATTAGAATAAAAAGTAACTAGTCAGAACTAGCTGTGAACTTCATTCAGCCCGGTAACCGGCATTAGCATTAGGCTAATGTTAGCATCACAGACAGGCAAAGCCACGGGAAAATGAGCAACGATCAGAAGAATTTCAATACAGTGATTTAGACGGTGAAACAAAGCAATCCTGTCTGTCAGTCTGTCTGTCTGTCCCCGTCTTACCGCTGCTTGCCCCCGTGTACGTCTCGTGGCAGTCCCGTAACACACGCTCATCAACGCCGCCACACTCCGCGCTGGCGTTGGTCGCACTCCGACTTTTATTTTTCCCAGACATTTTCGCCTAATGTTTAAAATCTCAGACAACGATGTTCACTTTATTGCTTTAAGGTAAATGAATAATCAGATGTAAATCTGTTGCGGAAGCCGCTGAACGTTCCTGCTTGTTGTTTAAAAAAACCCGGTCTGCTGGAAAACGTCGGCCACGTCAACGGATATTCGCAAAGACCCTTGGGAATTGTAGTTAGAAAAAATACATACCTAACTGACTCTTAAAACATTACTTTGCACCATTTTCATAAATTAAATGCTTTTAGGTGCAGTGGAAGAATCATGTGATTTCTTTTTCAATCATATCTGTATTTCTAGGTTATAATTTGCGTACATTATAAAAATGCCCATAAGTGCATGATTATGTACTTGGAAAAAAATTCAACATTCTAAATCATGTAAATAAAATGGGCATCATTATTTAAAATGCCTTTAAACTTGTTTAAACAGTAGGACTGAAAATGTGCTTCCTAAATACTACAAATGTAATTATCTACTAGTTACCTAGTTTTTAACCTTTGAAATGTTGTAAGCACTAAATACAGCATAGCTAATAATCTTGTATATTTACAGATAATGATTTAAATGAGCCAAAGCTGATTCGTCACATAATTTAATGAAAGGACATAATTTACATAACAAACTTTAATGATTTGCTACTCAATTATATGTGCATGTATTGTAGTGTTTCCTCTAACATGATCAGATAAATGTGTCTGTACATGTATCTTAACATTAGACCGTATTTACATTTTCACAGACATACAAAGAAAAAAAGACAACACAAACAATAATACTATACAATTTTGTGAGTAATGATGTGTCTAAAGAAAATTGTAGACCACGTCACATAAATGCTACAAACTCATTAGCATAAAGTCCTCACACCTGCAGCCCACACCCACCTGCAGCCCACGCCCACCTGCAGCCCACGCCCACCTGCAGCCTCTCATGTTGTGCTTCCTCTGATCCCTCCAGCATTGAAGCATTTCAAACAAAACATGCTGAACTTGAAGAGGAAAGCACATTTATCCCAAACACAAAAAAAAAATACCCCCATGTAAACATACATACAAACATGGATAAAAGTGATCAAGTGGCACATGTACAAACATACAAGAGTAAAATGCATTTCATACAAAACAAAATCACTCAATACCTCGTTCATTTAAATCTAAATCCAAAGTAAAAGGCCAAGCAATAAAAGTCGACATTCATCCTAGTTTTGTGAACTGCACTTAACAGGATGGATGAGAGAACCTGCACATTAATTATGTCATGATTCAGTGGCATCAAAGAATCCCCAGTTCCCCATATCCACACATGCACATTTCTCTCACACACGTACGCCGACATTTCTCCCCCAAACTCAAATATAGAAGTTGTGCATTGCAATATTAAGATGGAAGAAGGTGCTCAAAAGCATTGTATCTGTGGGTTGTATTAAAGATGTATCAAGCTGGTTTGGACAAAGCTGTTAGCTATGGACAAAATGAGCAGGCAGGGTTGAAGGGCTTCAGTCCCAGCCGTTATCTTTAATCATATGGGAGAGCTCGATAATGAACTTTCCCTCTTTATACTTCTGACTCAGCTCAAAGGCCTGCTCCTGCAGAGAAAGAAACACACTGTGGATGAACACAACCAGCTAAAGCAGTTCTGTCAAGGCTGAAGTGTAGGTTGTCCACCTGTGTGCGACAGAGACTGTGTCTTTGAACGGTATAGGTGTGTGCATGCACTGGTGTGTTTGGGGTGTGCCCTTACATATTTCCAGCCTAACGTGGTGTGGCAGTTCTCACAGTAGATGTCTGCTACAGCGTGTAGACCAGTGAGCAGCAGTCTCTCCTCAGCCGGGCCACAGCCCACGTTCACCCTGCAGAGGGACTATGCTTCAGAACATCTCTCCAACACATGGACCAGGGCACTGAGTGACACAGGCTCTTGACTTTCTACTGAGTGTATTATTCCACATCAGATACTTACACGGAGTTAAAGAGATAGGCACGTCCCTGGCTCCCCTGGAAGGACTGGAAAATGAAAAAAAACAAACACACAACAGGTGTCAGATGTCTTGCTCATTACACGATCACATATCATGCTCAAAGACGTATTCACACGCGCCACCTTTGAGATGAGGTCGTCGTGGCTGGCCAGGTGAGCTCGGCAATGGACACAGCTGTAGCGCCTGTGGCAGGTATCCAGGTATGCCTGGAAGGTTTTGGGCTTGGTCAGCTTCACCATGACTGTCAAATACAAAAACAGAAAACCCCACAGCGGTTTACAGATCAAACACTATTTAGTGTGAAGGGTGGTCAAAGTGTGAGGTGTGGTCAAAAATGACAACTCCTCCGATATGCAATGGTTTCACGGTAATTTTTATTTTAGTTTAATGATTTATTCTACTACCCCACGGTATCGCCATGTAATCTGGGAATCTGCTGTAAGATTTTCACACATCTGCTATCAGATTTCCACATAATGATTTTTAAAAATAAGTAGCTTGAGGTCTCATAAGCGCGCAATTAATTCACAGTCTAATGTGAGATGTTTCCGGGTGCAATGAAGGAAGCAGGAATACACCCTCCAGCCCTGCTCGGCCCGGCCGCCTTCACCGGGGATACTCCATATTAGGCACGCGAAGGGCGGCAGGACGCGAAGACGCGAGCGTGCGAGCCTCGTTCGCTGCTAGCACAGCTAACTGTCTTACTGCACAACCCACCAACCTTCGCCATGCCCGTCAAACAGCATTTGGGCGCTCTGCGCTTCAAACGACTGCGCAGAGAGCCCAAATGTGCTTATTTAAAGTTATTTAAGGTGCTACTTATTTAAAGTGTTAGAAGGGGTTACGGGAATACAACAGCTACACAGTTCAGCTTAACAAAAGCACCGTGCTGGCTGTAGTTACCCCAGCGGACAGGCACATGTGGCTGAGGTTAAACGCGGTGCTGCGCTGCGTCCCCGAGGGTCGCGCTTATGGTAACGGGAGAGCGAGGCCAGCGAGGGGAGCTAACGCAACTCACACGCACTTTAACGTCAGTGTCGGACTCGCGCGACTCACCTGGATGAACAGGGCAGAGTTACCGGACGAAGACGAGCGACCGAGCGACATGAGACGCGTATGTGGCGGATGTTTCCCGCAGCACACGGGCGAACGGACCCGCAAGCTGGCGCTTCTGTACCGCTTTTCCTCCGAGTCTCTTCCGACTTTCACATAAGTGCTGTTGTATGTCCTCTTAACGGCTAATGATCACAAACGACGGCAAAATGCACAATTCTGACGCTCGAGTTGGCAAGAAACGTCGCCACCAAAATATCCGCAGCCAGCTGCTTTGTTTACAGTAGTCTCACATACGTCACGCAGGGCGAAAACAAACCACCGGCGACCAATCAAATTTCGAAGTGGCGTCGCGAATGTAGGGTAGCCAATCAAAAGAAGCATTTCGTGTGCCCCGGGCCCGCCTTTCTTTGTCTTGTATTCATGTTTGGATAAGTCTGATCATGTCTGTCGTTTCAAGACTAGTTCATAGCGAACGTAATAAAATCTACTGTCTGCAATAAAAGAGAAGCAATAATTGATTTATTTCAACAAAGCAACCTGAAATGTAATATTTAATATAATTGTATAATAATATACAATATAATTGTGGTTAATTACACCTGCGGAACAATTACATACTCTGTACACTGCTGCACAAACTACACTCATCATTGCAGTTGTAAAGATATTACAATCAGAAGCCCACGGTCCACTCTCATGGAAAGTTCTGGTCATTTTATTTACCCCCTCACAGTTTGGCTGAATAGAATGATCACTGTTTACATTGAAGTGTGTGTGTGTGTGTGTGTGTGTGTGTGTGTGTGTGTGTGTGTGTGCACGGACGTTGCAGGCGTCTCATTCATGTGGTCTGTGCCGTCTGATGTAGTCTGATAGCAGAGTGGGGTAGTCAGTCATGACTCCAGTTGCTCCTACTGCAAATGCAGCTTCTATGTCCTGGTCTTCGTTACACACAAACAGATGTATCTGAGACACAGAGACACAAACATGTATCTGAGACACTCACAGATAAATTAAATATAACATAAAATATAATTATAATAAGTCCTTCATTGTTTAGAATGTCTATTTCATGAAGATTTGATGATTATTTTTTGCGTGTTACTTTCAAGTTTCTCTCAGTGACTTTCTACCTGAATCCCTCGTTCTCTGAGATGCTGGAACAAACTTTTCCGCATAGTCAGTCTGGAACAAAATGATGTCGTGCAAATATTCAGCCCTGACATTGACATAAATACCTGAGCATTATATATATACACTGCTCAAAAAAATAAAGGGAACACTTAAACAACACAATATAACTCCAAGTCAACCACACTTCTGTGAAACCAACCTGTTCAGTTAGGAAGCAACACTGATTGTGAATCAATTTCACCTGCTGTTGTGCAAATGGAATAGACAACAGTTAGAAATGAGAGGCAATTAGCAAGACCCCCCCCTATAAAGGAGTGGTTCTGCATGTGGGGACCACAGACCTTTCTGCTTTCTGGCTGATGTTTTGGTCACTTTTGAATGTTGGTGGTCCTTTCACACTCGTGGTAGCATGAGACGGACTCTACAACCCACACAAGTGGCTCAGGTAATGCAGCTCATCCAGGATGGCACATCAATGCGAGCTGTGGCAAGAAGGTTTGCTGTGTCTGTCAGCGTAGTGTCCAGAAGCTAGAGGCGCTACCAGGAGACAGGCCAGTACACCAGGAGACGTGGAGGAGGCCGTAGGAGGGCAACAACCCAGCAGCAGGACCGCTACCTCCGCCTTTGTGCAAGAAAGAACAGGAGGAGCACTGCCAGAGCCCTGCAAAATGACCTCCAGCAGGCGACAAATGTGCATGTGTCTGCACAAACGGTTAGAAACCGACTCCATGAGGATGCTATGAGGGCCCGACGTCCACAGATGGGGGTTGTGCTCACAGCCCAACACCGTGCAGGATGCTTGGCATTTTCCAGAGAACACCAGGATTGGCAAATTCACCACTGGCGGCTTGTGCTCTTCACAGATGAAAGCAGGTTCACACTGATCACATGTGACAGACGTGATAGAGTCTGGAGACGCCGTGGAGAGCGATCTGCTGCCTGCAACATCTTTCAGCATGACCGGTTTAGCAGTGGGTCAGTAATGGTGTGGGGTGGCATTTCTTTGGAGGGCCGCACAGCCCTCCATGTGCTCACCAGAGGTAGCCTGACTGCCATTAGGTACCGAGATGAGATCCTCAGACCCCTTGTGAGACCATATGCTGGTGCGGTTGGCCCTGGGTTCTTCCTAATGCAGGACAATGCTAGACCTCATGTGGCTGGAGTGTGTCAGCAGTTCCTGCAAGATGAAGGCATTGAAGCTATGGACTGGCCCGCCCGTTGTCCAGACCTGAATCCGATTGAGCACATCTGGGACATCATGTCTCGCTCCATCCACCAACGTTACGTTGCACCACAGACTGTCCAGGAGTTGGCGGATGCTTTAGTCCAGGTCTGGGAGGAGATCCCTCAGGAGACCATCTGCCACCTCATCAGGAGCATGCCCAGGCGTTGTAGGGAGGTCATACAGGCACGTGGAGGCCACACACAATACTGAGCCTCATTTTGACTTGTTTTAAGGACATTACATCAAAGTTGGATCAGCCTGTAGTGTGTTTTTCCACTTTAATTTTGTGTGTGGCTCCAAATCCAGGCCTCCATTGGTTAATAAATTTGATTTCCATTGATGATTTTTGTGTGATTTTGTTGTCAGCACATTCAACTTTGTACAGAACAAAGTATTCAATGAGAATATTTCATTCATTCAGATATAGGATGTGTTATTTGAGTGTTCCCTTTATTTTTTTGAGCAGTGTATATATGTTATTTGTATGTTACTTTCAATACTTGTAAAGTTCATGTCTGATACACCTACTTTTCAATCAGCGAGATGACCATTCTGTTCCTAAGAACAGCAGAAGCTGGTATGTATGTTCTGCAAAAAAATGAATAAATAAAAAGGTACACATGACTAAAGCATACAGCAACTGTCTAGAGATAAGTGCATACATGCTATCAAGACAAAAACAGTTTAATAAACACAATACACACAGACAGACAGACTGAATAAGGTCCTGTGACTGAATCTGGTTGGGTTGAACAGGTCAGAGGTCAGCTGATGAACTGTGCACTGACGGAGACTGCCTGCAGACCGGCTGCATCTGTGGTTGTGCACTTAATACACACCATCTGGTTCATTTAATAAACACTATCTGATGTACTCAATACACACCATCTGGTTCATTTAATAAATACTATCTGATGTACTCAATACACACCATCTGGTTCATTTAATAAACACTATCTGATGTACTCAATACACACCATCTGGTTAATTTAATAAAGACTATCTGATGTACTCCAGACACACCATCTGGTTCATTTAATAAACATTATCTGATGTACTCATTATACACCATCTGGTTAATTTAATAAACATTATCTGATGTACTCAATACACACCATCTGGTTAATTTTATAAACACTATCTGATGTACTCATTAAACACCATCTGGTTCATTTAATAAACACTATCTGATGTACTCAATACACACCATATGGTTCATTTAATAAACATTATCTGATGTACTACTTCATTTAAAAACACTGCAATTTGAGTACCCACACGAGGGTGTGTTATTTCCGCCACATCCTTATACGTGTTCTACTAGATATTTTACTGCAGAACTGGTTAGTCTTTCTTCTAAATCATGTTGATTTTTTTGTTGTTATTGACATAATGATGTTGAATACTGATATCATTCTATTGCAGACCTACCTTTATGACAGTTTACGACAGGAGTTTATGACTAGTGTGTTAGGACTGTGTAATGTTCCTGTCTGTGTTTCTGTGTATGTGTAACATTTTATGAGATCACTGCAGTGAATAGGGTTTTGTTTATGAACTAAAAGTTTGACAAAGGGAACTCAAAACCCTCCAAATCCTTAATACTGTACTAATACTAAACTAATGAGCTTCATTTTGTAATCAGTTTTGCTAAAATGCTTACACTTGTAACATGTTGCATGTGCCTTCGTGCACATGTACCTTGTACCGTATATTGTGTTGCAAAAAACTTGTCTTGTTGGCAGAACCAGTATGTACAGTCTTGCTATCTTGCAAACCAGCTGGGACAACAGCAGGGCAAGCAGGCAATTGATATGCTTATAAATCTTCAGTGAGCTGATAGGCTGGTTTGTGTAGAATGCAGCAGAACCCTGGCACACACCTGTTGTAGACGCGGGGCAGGTAGAACTGCAGGAAGCTCTCGCCTAGTGGGATGAAGGGCAGTAAGCCTGTGTAGTACAACAGGAGGAGCTGCACACCACGCATCTCCGTAAACATGTATGGCATGGTAGAATTCTGGAGACAGAAGGGGAGGGAGAGATGAAGAGAGACAGGGGGAGAGAGAGAGAGACAGGGAGGGAGAGAGACAGACAACGAAGTGTTTAGAAAGTGCAACAAGAAAATATTTAAACGAGAACCAGCATAACATCTGTTTAATGGCTCAATTCTCAGTTCAGATTTGTGTGTTGTGAGGCAGTTGACAATAGCCACACACCACTTTACGACACGCCGTCATGATACGAGAGTCCACCGAGGCCCAAACGGTGATAGCTTCCCGGTCGTATTTCCTCACAAGAGCAGAAACCTGGAGGGACAAATGAGAGTGGTGAAGACAGGAAGTGATGAAACGAGAAGGAGGGAAGGAGTGAAGGAGTGATCTGTCCTTGCCTTCTCTATCAGCTGCTTGTTTAGCTCTTTCACCTCAATGTTGATTGGGACTTTGGAAAACGTCTTGAAGACATCCTCTAGCAGGGCAAATGTCCGGTCTGAACCTGTGCTATAGTGACCTGTACAAAGCACAGAGTGTTATGAATGTACTATGGAATATTGCCTGAGCCTGTGTATGTACAAAGCATGTTGAGAAAATCACCTGTTTTGAATGTCACCTCAAGTCGTTCTTTATAAGGTGGCAACTCCTACAGAAAGGCAATTAGATGAACAGTGACAGCATGAAAATCTGATCATGCAGACATGTGTAGACGTGATCATATGACATTCTACAATCTAAAGCCTGAAGGAGTCCAGATCCACAAATACTTTCTAACTGAGTTAATGTTCATCATGTAAGCATGGAATACACGTGTACATGGAATTTGCATTTACATGGAATACGCTTGTAAATGGAATAAGCATGTACATGGAATTTGCACGTACATGGAATACGCAGGTACATGGAATATTTGTGTACATGAAAAACATGTGTACATGGAATAAATATGTACAAAATCATAAATGTCTTAAAATCCTAATAGATGCCATAATACATACATACATACATAATACATAATATTACCCTAATTCTAAATCTCATATAATCTCTCAAGCCCTTAATTCTAATTCCTAAAAGAATAGTTTGTGTATTAGAATATTAGAGTACTTGCAGGTGACACAAACAGTTCTCAGGTAGATCTGAACAAATAAATAAATGTGCATAGCAAATTATGCACTAGGTTTTCAGAAATATATCACAAAAACTCCTATTAAAATGTGACAGATTTCTCAAATACACTTGACCTCTGACCTCTAAATTTACATCCGAGATGTTGACATCATGCCCGGTCTGGCGCAGAAGGTTGTGATCATGTGACACAATCAAATGACCATCTCGAGTCATGTGACAGTCCAACTCCAACATCTCTGTTCCCACCTCCACTGCACTGAGAGATGAAGGGTTTGAAAACACATCAGGGGTTAAAAACGAGAGGAAAAGAGAGAGTCTGTGTTGCGTGACCATAACAGGAGTGCGGTATAAAGGTGTATTAACTGGTCAATAACAAGTGCAGTAGGAGTTCAGCACAACTGATCTGAATTCAGTCTTTACTCACTGTTTAAAAGCCTCCATGGTGCTCTCTATTCTCTCACCAGACCCTGGGATCAGAGATTTGTGCACATGCATTTTCCACTTATTCAAAGTTAGAGAAACAAGAAAATGTTTGATACTTTTAGATGTCAAACTGAGGACAGGGGCAACTTCATCCAAATTGCAAAAGACCATATCATGAAAAGTAATCTGGAGGAGTACAGGACCAGATTATGTTCGTTTATCAGAAAAGGCTGTCCTTTTGCCGAATCCTATTAGAGGCTCTGAGAGAGTAATGTTCTAGGCTAATAGTGATTTCTTTAATAAATCATGTTTTACAAGAATAATCATTCTTTACATGTTTATAAATTCCTCTTTGAGAGTGTATGAAGTGCAGGACTGAATAAGAGTGGTAAACAGAAAAGATGATGAACTGGACAAACTGGAAGTACCTCCCCTGTGTGAGATATGGGTGCAATAGAAGGCAGTCTTCTTCTTCTTGTGCAGGATGTGGGGATTCTTCAGGAGGTACAAAGACATGAGGGTGTAGCCCCCTACTGCTGGGAGAAGGTAGTACAGGAAACCTGCCATAACTTCCACAGTCTGTAAACCAAAGATAATTCCAGAATAAGCCCAGGTGTCCTGAAAGCAACAAGTCCTGAGAGGAGAGGAGTTCTACAGTCAGTAGTGCAGGGCAGTATGAAGACATTTTTAACCAGGTCTTAAAATAAATAGAGAACTGCTTTTACCTGTATGTTTCTTATTCCTGGTCTCTGTTCATTGAAGAGAAGGTTCACTGTATCTCGTGTCCCAGTCTTTACTGCTATCTGGTTTGTCTGTGCCACACCTTTTAACACCACCCTCTCCTATCACCTCAACAGCAGTGTGAGCGCGAGACTGCTGTGACAGTGCTGTTAAGGTCCCAAACCAGTTGAGCAGGAGCCTGAGTAAACTCCTCACACCTCACTCCTCCTTCACTACCTGCAATCACTGTTCACACAATCAAAGCTGCTATGTCTTCTCTCTCAGAGTTTATGGTTAATGGAACACAGGATTTAGTCAGTTAATGTCAACAGTGCGCTCTCTCTCTCTCTCTGTCTCGCTCTCTCTATTGTAAACATGTAGGTTTGTAAGAGAATATTTTCCATCAGTGGTCAGTTGTGAATTATTAAGCTGTGAAGTGTTCAATTGTGAATTATTTACTTGTGAATTGTTCAGTTGTGAATTGTTCTTGTGCACATGCGTGTCTAGGCTTTTTGGACAGTCAGATGAATGAGTGCTGTGAGAACATGGTGGGTTACCACGTGTTGCCCTTTCAAGTGAAGATATACTTAATGTGACTGACTCTCTGAGCTGTTCCTTTAGTTACAAACTGCATTTTGTCTTTGAGTGATTAAATCTCAAACTACAGGAAAGATAAAAGTTTAGTCAACACAATTCCTGTAACAGTGAGACGCTGGGTGACTGGGAGTAGACTGGGAGTGCTGATGCATGAAATACCTGCTGTCACACACATGCAGAAATGCTTAGTCACAACAGGAATACACTCGTTACAACACGCGCATGCACACACACACACCCACACACACAGGCACACTAGCACTGAATGGGAGATGTGTCCATCAGCACATTGCTCCTGGTTTGTATTGTCTGAGCTTGTATAGAGCTGCTGAGAGACATCAGGAAAAATGTGCAAAAGATTAACAAAACACACTGAGTGTGAGAAAGAGACAGACAGGAGAGAGACAGACGGGGGAGAGACAGACAGGAGAGAGACAGACGGGGGAGTGATGGGGACAGTCTCACTGTGTAAATGCAATTCATGTCTGGGGGAAAGGAAAACATGCAGTTACATCTTACAAGACTGAATTAAAGCAGCGCCCCCGTTTGACTGATTATTTATTGACAAACACCAGAATTAATCATACAGCATAACTGTTAAGTCCATTTACTAACTGCTTATTATTTAGGGTTCATTTGAATATTCTTCCTCTGCTTCTACAGCATTTTTTTGCTGGCCTGTCCACTCCTGTTCTTACGCCAGTCCCTGCAGAACCCAGACTAACAAGTGGGCGTGTTCTAGTGTCCCTATACTCTGGAGCTCTCCATGAATACCTGGAACAATTAATGTTTTTATATAACATGTAATTTACTATTAATTTTACAGTAATTGTATCAGGTTTTCAATGTATTACCTTTTTATTTGTCAGTTTGCCAGGCTCCCAGCCAGAGACACACCTATTCACTTTACACACACACCTCAAGCCTCTCACATTCCCTATTACCAGAATACTGAACACTGATTACCTGATCACCGTCACCTGTTTGAGTATTTGGTTCACCCTTTCAGCTGCCTACATGTTCTAGATAATCGGCTCATAGCACGTGTAGGCTTGTGTGTGCTATGAGCTGAAACCTTAGCGATAACACACCCGTTTGACGTTTTCTTGCTTAAGGGGGCAAATGTGTCTAGGTAGGATTTGGCTTTAAGAATTCTGTTGCTCGTGGGCACAATGCATAGTAAACAAACAAAGTTTGTTCATGACAAACTGTGTGTTTTACGACATACTGTCGGTTTATGACAGTAACTAGGTCGACATCAGGCAATGAAGTGCTGATCACCTTTAAAACAGTACGAAACCCAACGGATGATTTTATCACATACCTCCAACATCAGGCAGCGTGAGACAGACGGGCTTCAAGCTGTTTTACTAACCTCAGCAGAACATGTCTAACCTTGCCAGAACATGTCAAGAGCACAGAGAAGTTTCTGAACCAGATGAACAACTATTCCATACCACAGAACCTAGAGGGGAAAATCCTCTGGGACTGTTTTACTTACACCAACTCAAAGCATTACCTGTATAAACAGTATAAAGAAACCACGAGTTCTGCACGACACTCCGCCACAGCATTGACTGGCTAGGACACAATGGCTTTAGGCCTGATGTAACAACACAGTGCTCAGATGTGTCCAAAATATAAACCTTTATGAGAAACCATCACTAGTTCATATCTAGAAGAGTAACTAAGTATCTGTTCCTTAGAGCACTAAACTTTAGAACACCTTCCGTATGATCTTCCACACAGGTTAGAGGATGTTTGGTTTTTTTTCACAACCACCTCAATGTAGCCATAGACCAGAGCATACTTTAAAAAATATAAAAACCTTGTTTTACCTTAAAAAGGTTAAGTGGTTCTCTGGTAAAGCATCTCACTAGAAAAGCAACTTTCTAGTAGTGTCTCAATAGTAAAGCAGTTCTCTAGTGGAAGTGTTCCTCTTAGAACTCCCCCTCTTCCACAGTAGTGTATTCTCATTGCTTGAAGAAAATGTCAAACTCCCACATCAATGCACTACAAAATCTTACAGTATTAGCAATTTTATTTAATATATGTATATAATTCAGTTTCTGTGTTAATTGTTTAATTCATAATACCAATAAGCATGTACATTACTAGACCCATCCATGGTTCATATCTCAACCTAATCGTTTCTTTAAAATCATGATTTAAAATAAGACCTTTATAAGATTAAGGGAACAAACATTTCAGAAAGAATGACACTGGCAATTAAATTCCACACCCACAGAGAGGAATAATAAAAATAAAAAAAAAACACAACTTGTACAAAAAAGAAAATTTAAATCCCTCTACAGTTAATAAAAAAAAAACCAAAATAAAAAAAAAACTCACCAGTAGAACAATAATTTTAGGAACAGCCATTAAAAGACAATATGAAATCTACCACATTGGCTTTATCTTTCAACCCACATACTGCTTTATGATTTATAAATTTGTTGAAGGGTATTGGTTTGTGTTGAAATGTTGTATGGTTGATTGTAGACAGTGGTCTACATGTAGACAGTGGTCCCATGGTCCCATTTGTAAATAAGCATTACAGAGATATCCCCAATAATGATTCATTTCCTTCAGGGTGGAGGTGTAATGCTTGAGGAGAAACAGAGGACAGAGACGGAGAGAAAGAGAGAACAGACAATGAGCAGGGATCAGAAAGAGGGACTGAAACGAAGATGGCAGGACTGAAGAATGATAGGAACTGTGTAGTTCAAACTCAAAGAAAGGACAGAAAGAAGCCAAAAACTATTTAGTCATGTGACAGGGAAGGGGTTTGGGGTGTTTGAGTAGTGGTAACAGCAGTGCAAACACACTCTGCTGATTGGCTTTTCTCTGTCCCTCCTCCTAAAGCTCACTTTCCTCATCCACGATTGGCCAAAAGTACCTCTGTTCCCTAGAAAATTAACAGTAATAACAGTTCTTCAAAAAGGAGGGTAAGAGCAGTTGTAGCTGTGATTGGTAAACATGCAAAGTCAGTCACAGATTACATAAATGCAATTTCAGCCAATCACAGGCAAGAGAGGCATGAGGTCAGCAAGCCCTGTGGAAAAGCCCTTTCAAAGTAGTGACATCACAAGGTGGAGGAGAGAACTGTGAGCCAGGGCCCTGAAACCGTTCAGCTTGGCTGTGTTACCCCAGGCTGCAAAGACCCGAGGAGATGGAATGATATGGATGGAGATGGAATGATACAGATGGAGATGGTGGAGAAAGAATGATAGACAAGGACAAAATAAGCTACTAGGGAAAGTGAGCAGTGATAGCCATAGCAACCAACGATTCTACTGTTGGGCTGAAAGCACCAGCGAGAAGGTAGGACCACACCGCACACAGAGGACGTGTGAAGACAAAAATATTACCACAAGTCAAAACAGTCTGGGGTAGCAACAGGAAAGAAGGAGAGGGGAGGGGACGAGAAGAGAGGGGAGTGGGAGAGCACTAGGAATGTGTTGTGATATTTAAGCTCAATGGTACTGATGGCTTCATCTTCCAAAAGCTGTGGTTTAAAAAAAAAAAGAAAAAAGAAAAAAAAAGCTGTTTGTGAAGGGAGCAGTGGATGCGGGGTAGAGGGTGGGGTAGAGGGTGGGGCAGCAGGTGAACTGACAGCTGGCCCGCCTCCCCCTCCCAGCCTGCTGGGTTCCCACACCACATTCACACCATCAGGATAGGACACTCCCGTCAGCACAATCTGAGAGACCTTTTTCACAACAGCCAAAAATGAGGACCCAGGCTTGTTACTAGCTGATGTATTTTTTCTTAAAAAAAAATATAGAAAAGCAGTAAGTCACTTTCAAACAAATACTCAAATACAAATTAGCAACATACAAAACATTTTGCAAGTGATAACATTCAAATTACAGTGTACAAATAGATCTCAAACTTATAATACTCCAGGGGGAGGCCCATGTACAGATGCGTGTATACACACACATACACACTAACACATACATATGTGTGTGTATACATATATAAACATACATATACCCACACTCACATTTATATATATATATATGTATATATAGACACAGGTCCATGAGGAGATCATATCGACGTTACACTCTTCCTCTCCCCACTTACTCTTCCTCCTCACTAGAGCAACACAGAACTGCACGGGAGCACAAACAGTGAGGGATCTGGGAGAAGGGGTAAAAGAACAGGGGTAAAAGAACAGGGGATGTGCACACCAAGGAGAGAGATCGCAAGAACAGGAGCCCCACTGGGTGGTGCTAAAGTGTCAGGCTACCACGCCCCACCCGCACTCCACCCGCTCATGACAGATATGGAGAAAGAAAACAAACAGCTTTCAATACACTTCCGGTCATTTTTGTCTTCTTTTTCTGGGTTTTTTTGTGTTGTTCAATACCATATATGTATGTGTGGAGGAGCGTGCTCTCCCGGCCTCCTCACCACCCCACTTCTCTTGGTCAGGGCTGATGAGTCAGAAAAGGAGAGCACATCACTGACTGATGGAGCTTGTACTTATTTAGCAATTCTGCAAAATACACATCTCAGCACTGATTCTTGTATTTAACAGTGTTGTAGTTAAACTGTATCTTTGACTAACCTACTGTACTGGGTAAAAAGCATTCTGGGAGTAGATGACCGCACTTTTGTAAGTCAATCTGGTGAAGGATGTATACGAGTAGGTGTACAGGTATGAGTAGGTGGAGGTGTAGGTTATGATAGAGATGTACATTATAGTGAAGGTGTATGAGTAGGTGCAGGTTATGGTAGAGATGTAAGTTATGGTGGAGGTGTATGAGTAGGTGCAGGTGTAGGTTATGGTAGAGATGTACGTTATGGTGGAGGTGTATGAGAAGGTGGAGGTGTAGGTTATGGTAGAGATGTATGTTATGATGGAGGTGTATGAGTAGGTACAGGTGGAGGTTATGATGGAGGTGTAAGTTATGGTGAAGGTGTATGAGTAGGTGGAGGTGTACGAGTAGGTGCAGGTGGAGGTGTACGAGTAGGGAGGTGTAGGTTATGGTGAAGGTGTACGAGTAGGTTATGGTGGAGGTGTATGAGTAGGTGGAGGTTATGGTGAAGGTGTAGGTTATGGTGAAGGTGTATGAGTAGGTGGAGGTTATGGTGGAGGTGTAGGTTATGGTGAAGGTGTATGAGTAGGTGGAGGTGTACGAGTAGGTGGAGGTGGACGAGTAGGGAGGTGTAGGTTATGGTGAAGGTGTACGAGTAGGTTATGGTGGAGGTGTATGAGTAGGTGGAGGTTATGGTGAAGGTGTACGAGGAGGTTATGGTGGAGGTGTAGGTTATGGTGAAGGTGTATGAGTAGGTGGAGGTATACGAGTAGGTGGAGGTGGAGGTGTACGAGTAGGGAGGTGTAGGTTATGGTGAAGGTGTACGAGTAGGTTATGGTGGAGGTGTATGAGTAGGTGGAGGTTATGGTGAAGGTGTACGAGGAGGTTATGGTGGAGGTGTAGGTTATGGTGAAGGTGTATGAGTAGGTGGAGGTTATGGTGAAGGTGTACGAGGAGGTTATGGTGGAGGTGTAGGTTATGTTGGAGGTGTACGTGATGGTGGAGGTATATGTTGGAGGTGTACGTGATGGTGGAGGTATATGTTGGAGGTGTACGTGATGGTGGAGGTATATGTTGGAGGTGTACGTGATGGTGGAGGTATATGTTGGAGGTGTACGTGATGGTGGAGGTATATGTTGGAGGTGTACGTGATGGTGGAGGTATATGTTGGAGGTGTACGTGATGGTGGAGGTATATGTTGGAGGTGTACGTGATGGTGGAGGTATATGTTGGAGGTGTACGTGATAGTGGAGGTATATGTTGGAGGTGTACGTGATGGTGGAGGTGTATGAGTAGGTGGAGGTTATGGTGAAGGTGTACGAGGAGGTTATGGTGGAGGTGTAGGTTATGGTGGAGGTATAGGTTATGGTGGAGGTATAGGTTATGGTGGAGGTATAGGTTATGGTGGAGGTATAGGTTATGGTGGAGGTGTATGTTGGAGGTGTACGTGATGGTGGGGGTGTACGAGGAGGTTATGGTGGAGGTATATGTTGGAGGTGTAGGTTATGGTGGAGGTGTAGGTTACGGTGGAGGTATATGTTGGAGGTGTAGGTTACGGTGGAGGTATATGTTGGAGGTGTACATGATGGTGGGGGTATAGGTTATGGTGGAGGTGTAGGTTATGGTGGAGGTGTAGGTTATGGTGGAGGTTATGGTGGAGCTATATGTTGGAGGTGTACATGATGGTGGGGGTGTAGGTTATGGTGGAGGTATATGGTGGAGGTGTACATGATGGTGGGGGTGTAGGTTATGGTGGAGGTATATGGTGGAGGTGTAGGTTATGGTGGGGGTATATGTTGGAGGTGTACGTGATGGTGGGGGTATATGTTGGAGGTGTACGTGATGGTGGGGGTGTAGGTTATGGTGGAGGTATATGGTGGAGGTGTAGGTTATGGTGGAGGTATATGGTGGAGGTGTACGTGATGGTGGAGGTATATGTTGGAGGTGTACGTGATGGTGGGGGTATATGTTGGAGGTGTAGGTTATGGTGGGGGTGGAGGTATATGTTGGAGGTGTATGTAATGGTGGGGGTGTACGTGATGGTGGGGGTGTAGGTTATGGTGGAGGTATATGTTGGAGGTGTATGTGATGATGGGGGTATATGTTGGAGGTGTACGTGATGGTGGGGGTGTACGTGATGGTGGGGGTATATGGTGGAGGTGTATGTTGGAGGTGTACGTGATGTTGGAGGTGTAGGTTATGGTGGAGGTATATGTTGGAGGTGTAGGTTATGGTGGGGGTTATGGTGGAGGTGTAGGTTATGGTGGGGGTATATGTTGGAGGTGTAGGTTATGGTGGAGGTATATGTTGGAGGTGTAAGTTATGGTGGGGGTATATGGTGGAGGTGTAGGTTATGGTGGAGGTTATGTTGGAGGTGGAGGTTATGGTGGGGGTATATGGTAGAGGTGTAGGTTATGGTGGAGGTATATGGTAGAGGTGTAGGTTATGGTGGAGGTGTAGGTTATGGTGGGGGTATATGGTGGAGGTATATGTTGGGGGTGTAGGTTATGGTGGGGGTATATGGTGGAGGTGTAGGTTGGGGGTGTAGGTTATGGTGGGGGTATATGGTGGAGGTATATGTTGGGGGTGTAGGTTATGGTGGGGGTATATGGTGGAGGTATATGTTGGGGGTGTAGGTTATGGTGGGGGTATATGGTGGAGGTGTATGTTGGGGGTGGAGGTTATGGTGGGGGTATATGGTGGAGGTATATGTTGGGGGTGTAGGTTATGGTGGGGGTATATGGTGGAGGTGTATGTTGGGGGTGTAGGTTATGGTGGGGGTGTACCTGGCTTCCCTCAGGAGCCCTGGTAATTGGCCTGGAAGCGGGCCGTCTCCTCAAAAATCAGCTCCTTCAGCTTCTCCTTGGGAAGGTCGTCAAGCTCCATGTTAAAGGTGAAGGGCTCCTCAGCTACAGGCTACACACACACACACACGTTACTCAAACCTTTAGAGTGCCTGGATAAGGTTTGTTTTGTGTCACGCATGTGAAGTTGTTTTGACCACATAATATTTTTGCACAGGAGACAGCAAGACAGGAAGTGGGGGGAGGGGATGAAAGTGTGGCAGGAGAGGAGGGGCATGTGGAGGGGAAGGGTGTACCTCATCAGTGGGGTCATAGTACTGCTCCAGGTAAGTGTGGGCCAGGGCTTCTTCCACAGTTATACGCTTGATGGGGTTAAAGGTCAACATACGGTCCAACAAGTCCAGAGCTAAACAGGAACAGGAAGGGATTAGTTGTGTTTTAAATGAATAACAATGTGTTTGACAACACATTAAAAATCTCCTAGACCCATCAACACAAGATCAGTTCTGTCACAAGAACTACATCAGAAAATGCTAAATAAAAAGATGGTGTTGAACACACACACACACTCGCATGCAAAGGCCCCTAAAATATAAGCATAAAGGGGATCTTTCCCAAAACCTATAAACTTATTCCAGGGAATACCTTTACTATCAGCCTTGGGAAACAGCTTATTCCAGGGAATCTTGGGTTTCGGGGGCAGAGACTGCAAGTAGTTCCTCGCCTTCATGTTGATGATGCAGTTTAGATCCTCCTGAGATGGGGAGCCCAGAATACCTAACAGACACACACACTCTTACAACTCACCACTATGTTTCATTGTATATTTTGGGAGGGGAGGGGACATGACGGGCAGTGGGAGGGGTCCAAGTCTTAGCAGGGACTCACCTAGTATGTGGTTCAGCTGATCCAGGTAGTGCTTTCCTGGAAAGATGGGCCTGTTGGACAGCATTTCGGCCAGGATACAACCCACCGACCAGATATCAATGGACTTTGTGTAGCCCTGTAAGTACACACACAACCAAGTTCAGACATTATATGAGAAGAGATGTCCAAATGCTAGGCCCTGCCTCACACATGCTTGCCTTGGAGTTCAGCATGATCTCAGGGGCACGGTACCAGCGGGTGGCGACGTACTCCGTGAGGAACCCAGTGTGGTCATGTTCTGGGTCAGCTATACGCGCCAGCCCAAAGTCACAGATCTGAGATGAGGAGAAAGATGGGGATCTCACACAATATGTTTACATTATAATATGTTTACAAAAAATTTATTGCTTAAAATGCATACATTATTTGTAAAAATAAAACCTGATTCTGTAATTTAAGTGCGATAATACCTTCTGAATTTTAAATAAACATTTTCAAATCGCAAAACAGAAGTAAATTAAAGCGCTCCTAACTTGTAAAAAAATCATCTTCCTATTACCCTCCCACCCATTTACACTAGAAATAATAAAATATCACAAACATAATTTGGTATGCTCCAACGTTTTTGTTGTTAGCAAACCTAATGTTTGTCTACTGAAACCGTTTCTTCCTTTCTGGAGGATTTTGCTTGAGGCACAATGGGGAGCAGGAATATCGTGGATGGAGTAATACATTAAAAATTGCATTGATGATTTTTAGTAATCCAGATACTCTAATGTCTTGAGCAACCATCAAGGAAATCGAGGATCAGCCCGTACACCTAAACTTTCCATGGTCTTAACCCTAATCAGTCCACAGTCTTAACCCTTAACTATTTATAGCTATTTAGATATTTGTCCAAATGAATAAAAAGAGCCAGGAAAGAGTGTGGAAGGTGAGCAGCTCTGACCTTGAGGTCGCAGGTGGTGTTGATGAGAAGGTTGGAGGGTTTCAAGTCTCGGTGGAGCACGTTGGCCGAGTGGATGTACTTCAGCCCACGGAGGATCTGATACAGGAAGTAACAGATGTGGTCGTTGCTGAGCTGCTGAGTCTTTAGCAACTTGTACAGATCGGTCTCCATCAGGTCCTGTACAATGTAACTGCAGGGAAGTCAAGGAGATGAAGAGCTTCACTAGAGCATGTTGTGGATGAGACTCAGAATCAGCCAGGATCCCAGTCTGCTTGGCTAGCGTTTTACAGCACTGCTAAAGGACCATCAGACAACTATGGCTGAATATTTGCAAAATCTTTGTGAAAATGGATTGTTGCCAATATCCAGAGCCAAAGCTTTATATTGTTAAGCTTTAAGATCAGAAAACAAAGATGATTCCTGCATGGTAGTAATAACAACAATAACTATTAGTATGGAAGATAATATATAAATTTAGTTATAAAAAATTAACTTCACAAATCTCTGAAGCCCTAACTTAGTCTGATTCTGGACAGAAACATGAGCTGCTGTTGTGGGACAGCTCAGCGGGACAGCCCAGTGGGACTCTCGTGCAAGGATACACATCCCGCATGTAATCAATGCGACGTGCTCTCAAGATGTCGTTGATGCCGATGATGTTCTCGTGGCGGAAGCGTAGCAGGATCTTGATCTCTCTTAGAGTGCGCTGACAGTAGGTCTGGTGCTCGAAGGGACTTATCTTCTTAATGGCTACCCGGATCTTGTTCACATTGTCGAAAGCAGAGCTGAGTGCATTGGGTAGTGGGGGGGAGGAGGGAGTGAAGTGAGTGTGGACAGAGAGAGGAAGAGAGGAGAGAAACAATGGTTCTGCCTCACACGCTCACAAAGCATGCATCAAAAATTCCAACTTAACAAAACTGCTTAGCTAACCTAGAAACTAAAGGCAGCAGAGATATGGTGATGTGATGTCCCACAGCTGCTATACCATTTACTGTATACTGGACTACACACATGGACAAAGCATTCACACTTAGTATTGACACACCATCACAACGCATTTAGTAAAATACTGAGTAATGGGGAATGTGCTTGTGTACACTTGGTTACGTCATACTTAGCTGTAACCTACACTGTCTAAATAACGCATATAAAAACTATTGAAATGTATACAAATACACGTTAACAGAAATGCTGAATAAAGTGAGATTACTGTTCAGCTGCTGGCAGTATTTCAAGAAACAAGACTTCAGTTACCCACGTAGTTTTAACACAGCATTTTGTAAAAGCCTAATCGCATTTAAGATCAGTCCGGTCTCTTTAAATTCGTACTCAAATTATCAGACAGCTTGGAACTCGTTTTGTGGCCTAACCCGAAAAGTTGCTGGAGTGTCTTATTACATTAACGTATCCTTCACAGCATCCATATTGCAATTTAACTTGCCCCGTTTTTAAACGTAACGTATCTAATAGATTTCCTGATTCTAATAAGTTAAAAAAATACCCAGCACTCCGACTTGAAAACGATTCCTTGCAACGATGCTTTTAATTGTTTTGTTATTCGAGTGCGCATCGCCGCCACGGCCTTGACACCGACTCACTTCCGCGAAACGTTAATTCGGCAGCATCGTGGCCACGCCCATTTCACGAGCCGAACGTTAGGAAACGGCAGTTTGCTCAGTGCTAATGGGTTAGCATGCAGTGTAGCGCACAGCGCCGAACTAGCGCGATACACGCCTCGCCAAAAGACAAAAAGTTCCACACAGGCCATAATTACGAACACATTTTCGAATTGTATCGTAGTGTGGTTGTCGTTGTCTAGAAACAGTTACAAAGCAATGTAGCTCAACTGGACGTTAGTAACTACGTAACTTTACATTTAGTTCAGCCAACTACGGGGTGGGCATCAAAACGACAGCTAGCCTAGCCGTGCTAACGTTAGCCGTGCTAGCCATGCTAACCTAGCCAGGCTAACTTAGCCGTGCTAGCGTCCTCGACGAACGGGGACGCGCCGCCCGAGATGCGTTGCTGGCGGTTGAACGTGACCACACGGAACCTGCCGAGCCTCGTGTTCCGTTTCACAGTCCGTCAGTCCCCCGTAAAACGGCGGTGTCATGTTCGCACAGTTGGAGGCCAAGCGCGTCGTCGCGTGTATTTATTCCCGGGGACGCGACACCCTTTTTCCTGCTCGCAGCACATCGCAGGCTAGGTGGAGGCGCGCGTTAGCTCCCTAGCTAGCTAATCCCGCGCGCCGCCGCCGCCGCACAGCCGGGGCGGCGACGCGGCTCGGCTCGGCTCGGTTTCTCTTACCACACCATCCCGTATGCCCCCTCCCCGATGTACAGGAGGTCGGTGTAGCGGGGACCGACGTCGAAATTCTGCCCCTTCACAGATTCCAGGCCGGGCTTGGATCCCGCAGCTCCAGTCGCTCCCCCGGGCGCGACAGCTCCGCCAGCCCCGGCGGCGCTGCCGTTCGAGCCTGTAGCTCCGTTCGCCGCTGCAGTAGAGCCCGAATCCGCCATCGTCCTGTCCAGAAATTCGTCGTCTGTGGTCGGTAGCTGGGGGAGGCGGCCTTCTGGCAGAAGGCTTCCACGGGTTAATAGCGGGGTTTTGTGTTTGTAGATGTCGTTCCTTTGGACGCACCGCTTGCCTGACAGTCGAGGAGGTGTCGATAAACGTCCCCCCCGTCGGTGCAAGACTACGCGAGTGTGTACGGAGACCGACGGTGCACGCGAGCGCGGATTTCGCCTGCACAATATTGGGGCGTGTGCGCGTGCTTGAAAACGCAAACCAAGGGCGCGCGTCGCGCAGTGCACTCGGTGCCGCGTGGATTAGTGTGGAGTTTGATGCCTAAATCTGTTATTAGCTGTAATACTGCATCAGCTGCAGCATCGTGGAGAAAACCAACCACATGCCTCCCGTGCAAAAGCTGAACGGGTAACGACATTTAGGGAATTTTTTTAAGTTCCGATATTTTCAACGCACAATTGGGATATTCTGCAATAGCCCACTTATACTATATTTAGTCTGTTGGCCTGTAAATGCTTCTGTCGCAGCGTATCATTCATATCGTGCAAATTAGGCTAAGATATTAAAAATCGCTAGTGAGAAATATATTAATGTTAAACTGTGCCTCAAATGTTTTTAAACATCCACGCCTTGCAAGCAACAGCTTCCAAGCAAGCTTAAACGTACTGGCTGAAAAACATAATGCGAAAACTTTTGTTATGACGATATCGTTACTAATTTGACTAATATAAATCAGTATTGTAATCCGGTCCAACGTCTCTATTGCTTTCCGCTGGGTAGATTTTTTTCAGTCAAATTAATCTTTAATGAATTGGGCCAATCTAACCATTTCAGATTTCTGGTTGTACTCTTGTAAGAATTTTGGCCATTTCCACCACTCTGACCTGCTAATCCCATCTTTCACGAAGAAAGATCTTGGTAGAACATGGTTAATAAGCTCGTGCACCTAACGAGAACGCGGTATCTTCTGTAAGTCCCGTGCGATTTTAGACTTCCGGAGGACGGACAGCCTGCACTCCATTACAGCCTATGTGCGCCACCTCCTTATCTACTTACATCCATTAGAGGACACTTTATTCCATTTTATTTTGGAATAATTTCCGTATTTGTTGAAGTGTTGCATTTTCATGTATCAATATTTATGGACCACTGCGGTCGGCAATTAAATACTTTTGCAAAATATAAATTATATTTAGGTGACGTCAGTGTTGCGCTACGTCAGTGAGGGAGCGGCTGGATGTGTCGCAGGCGCTCACTTCCTAGTTGAAGACGTTTGAATGTTTGTGATGAGACGAATATTCTGCAGTTGGGCTGGACCGGTGCATATAGCGCTAGCTGTTGTGGGATTTTCTTACCCCGTTTTTACAGGTGGATCCTGGTATGTAAATTAAAATATTTCTTATTAACCCATTTCGTTTGTTGTAATGAAAGCTAAGATTATATGATTCTCAAATACACGATTTTTACAAAGATTTTTAAGTGATGTTTTACGTCTGACTGCAACATACCTGTGTTTACACTCGACACCTAGGTTTTTTTAATTTGTGAAGACGCATTAAAAGCAGTTATTGCCATCTTAAGTGAAGAATTTCGTTAAAAATAACGAAATCAAGAACGTGTCTTGACTAAGCTATCTAGTTAAGAAAATCTCTAGTCTGTTGTGATACATTTCGTTAAGTAGTAGTATTCTGATCGGGACTGTTTAACTGTTGCGCCCAGTAAAGTCATCAGTGGCAGAATCCAAAGTCTCTGTACATCAAGTTATACCGTCATGCACGTCAAGGCCCGCTGCCCGGTGTATCCCGGCTCAGACGTACATCGCTTCCCTGTTCCAGAAGACAAGGTTAGCTGGGCAACAAGCTGGCCTGAGTATAGCCCTGTGGACTACACGGCACCGGCGGTGCTCAAGCAACCTGTTTGGGCTGATCCAGAGATTGCGTGAGTTACTTCTGCAGCTGTACCCTCAGCTAGAAGTATCGAGCACGGAACGGGCTCGCGGGTAGAGTAATCATTTTGTTCTTTTCGTTCATAAATTTGTTTCCGTTTCAGTTCGTTTTCTCCGCAGTTTAACTCTCTGGATGGATCTGTAGATAGGACTAGTCACGATGGCGAGTACAGCGTACAGGATGGCAGACCACTGTGAGTCCTGCAGTTAACTGCTTAATCTCTGATTTAAAAACCCAAGCTCACTTTCCTGTACAGTGTCTCCAGACTTCTCTATCCATCTCCTTTCAGTAACCCTAGAGGAAGAACTGGCGTGAAGGGCCGAGGGCTTCTGGGCCGGTGGGGCCCTAACCATGCTGCAGACCCCATAGTTACCAGGTAACATGATTGAGGGAGCTGGTGTTTCTCCACTAAACTCACCTGTCAGGAAAACCATGTTTGTCAGCTAAATGAATTGTTACCACTCAAATTATCTTTAAAGCGTGTGGGCGTAGAAAACCAGTCTTTCTTTGTGTTGGGTATCCTAGAAACATTCTGTGTACCTTACTGTGTGTATTACACACCAATATGACACAATATACAACTTCTGAAGTTCGGCCGCTGAGCACACAAAGCCAAAGACATTTGTGCTCTGATTCAGGAAACCGTGAAGTCAATATGTTTGTATTCAGATGTACCACAGATGTGTACTTATGAAGGGACGCAGTCTCTCAGCCCCTAATGTCTAGGGTCATATAGTTCCACCTGCACCTCTGGTCTGTGGTCTCTCACAGGTGGAAGAGAGGATCTGATGGGCAACGTGTTCCTCATGCTATCTCTAAGCGTCCTGTGCTACAGTTTGTGTCCATCAAGAGGAAAGACTGTGGCGAATGGGCTATACCAGGGGTTAGTGTGCACTGTTCCCGACTGACAACTCCATAGTTATAGTTCAGATACATTGTGTATTAGCTGATGGTTTGTTGTGTGTGCAGGGTATGGTGGACCCAGGGGAGCTAGTTTCTCTCGCCCTGCAGCGAGAGTTCTCGGAGGAGGCTCTGAACTCCATTGAGGCATCCTCGGAGGAACAGGGCAAGATACACGAGCGGATAACGCAGCTCTTCAACTCTACGGGTTTTCAGGTTAGAAAATAATGTTAGTTATTAAAGAGGACAAACTTACAACACTAACACAGCGTTGCAAAGTCACTGTCATTCCTTCCAGGTATATAAAGGTTATGTGGATGACCCGAGAAACACGGACAACTCCTGGATGGAAACTGTAGCTGTTAACTTCCATGATGAAACAGGTAACCATAGAAGAACTTGTTGTTGTTTAAAAAGCGGCTCTGGCTGTGTTTACTTCCCAGACCTCCCCACTAGGTCATGGGTACACAGAGTGACCTTTGCTCTTCCTTGCTGCCTAGGTGACAGCGTGAGTGCACTGCCGCTGCAAGCAGGCGATGATGCAGGTCAAGTGTGCTGGACGGACGTGGACTCCTCTCAGACCCTGTACGCCAGCCACTCGCACTTCCTGCAGACTGTTGCCAAGGAAAGACATGCTCACTGGTAATCACGAGTGGTGACAAGCACCTTCAGAGAAAATAAATGAAAAACTTTACATTATTATGGCTGTGAACGTAGCTATCATTCATAACTCCAAGGTGGTGGTGAATTGAAAATGGGAGGCTGAGTGCAGATGTGTTGGCTGCCTACCTGTCCTGACACACGTGTTTCATTTGAAGTACCCTAGAACATCCACATCTTCTGGTTGCTGTCTTTGGTTGATCTAGAAACAGATTAGGCCAGAGCTTGCACTGACCGATCAGGATTCCTAACATTCACCGACACTGATTCGATAAACAGAATCAGGGATATGGTTGATGAAATTTGACACGTGTCTGAAAGTCTGCACAAGCTGTTTCAGTGTGAGAGATGTAATGATGTAGCTATCAGTACATCAGTAGGATATAATACAGGATCACCTGTCAGGCAGTTAACGTGACCCTAAGCGTGGAGAACATGCAGACCTTAACCCCAACTCCCATGTAGCCACGCTCTGCCCCAAAAAAAAACCAGCATGGGCAGATGTAATTCTGTACCACTATTTATGTAGCTACTGTGTTTGACTAATTTAAAAAATAAAAACTGATGTTAAAACATTTGGTGTTGCTATTATTGTGTCATTTATTTAGTTATTGTTTGTTTACAAATGGACAACACTCACCATAGAGTAATGACCATCCTATCACCACTGCCATACACCTGCAGATGTTTGAGGTTATAATGTTTGCACTTTTGTTTCATATGTGAACTGTGGAGAATGCAGAGAGAGCGTGCTGTCCCGTGGCATCTGGCAGTAAAGCAGTGATCCTCAAACTGGACATATTCATGAGCCATCTGGGCATGTGCATCATATTCAGTACACATCTATGCATTCCCTGACCTGGGAGAATACCTCAAGCTGAGTTAGTGAGAAATGTGGCACTGTGGAATGTGTAGGGTGTGGTTGAACAATATTTACATTGTTCCTCATTGAACCATGGGGTGTGTGTTGATTACATACACATTTAAGTGTAAAGTAGCTACTGCATTTAAAATGTCATTTTTAACAGCAGTGTTGAAAGGACAGAATACTGAACATTGCTCTTGAAATAATTACTGTAAGAGTGGTTGGGAGAGGATATGGATTGTAGACCTCAGTTCTACATAAGTCAACTGGGAGCTGAGTCAGTAAATAGGGAACTGAATCAGCTTTGACAGCAGTGAACCCCCTAGAAGCCCAAAGGAGAACCAGTTAAAAGTGTAAACTGGTGCTACTTTTAACTAATAGTTTCACCATTTTACCCTACAAAAAACGATTATGACAGTAGGTTAGATTTGCATCCCAGTGAGTAAAGCACTGTGAAAAATGACCCATATCAACTAGGGAGGACCGGACAAGGAGTTCATCTGTCTCACTGGTCCAGCACTCTTGCTTTGGCAAGCTTTCATTTGACCTGAAGCAGGGAGTCCATACAGATAAAAAAGGCAAACATTTCAGTTTTTAATCTGATCTTTTATAAATGTTTATAATCACATGTCAGCTGAGAAGTGGAGAAAGATTAAGTCTCATGTCCCTCCATAATTTCCTTTATTGTCAGTCCATACATCACCATCACTGCTGAGCAGTCTGTCTAGCTCCGCCCCCCCATCCAGCTCTGCTCCGGCCCCTCTACCCCTCTCACATAGAACAGAAGTAGCTGTGAACAGGAAAGGCTGCCAGTCCCGCGAGTGCGATGCCGAGACTGTCTCCTACGCTTGCTGCTGCCATGGCAAATTCTCGTCCATCTTCTCCTGTCTGCAATAGGAAAACCCCAAAAAGCACAATCAAAATATAGCCCAGGTGTGAACAGGGTGTTATCAGGGATCTCTGCACACATCTGTATAGGTATTACGGGTGGAACTGAATCCAAATATGGTTGTCAAAGCGTTTATTTCATAAATGTGAAATGGCTGGTGTTACTGGTAACTGAGATTATACCATTACTTGTCTTTTGGTTTTGGACTTGTTTCACCGAGAGGAGGAGATTAGATAACATAAGCAGTGGCAGTTGGCAGTGCTCAGCCTGTTGTCACACAGTTGCAGATATCATACTGGAATAATAGACTGCTATTTACAGCTATTCTAGCAAAGTTGCTCTGACACCATTTCAACTTGGATGACACAGATGCAGTGGAGCTTGACTGACTGGGAGGAGATGAGACTAGAGTTCACCTGTCAGCCCTGTGACAATGTCACCTATATCTAAGGTCCACCTAGGGTTCATCTTTACCTATATCTAGGGTTCACCTTTAGCTACACTCACTGGCCACTTTATTAGGTACACCTGTCCAACTGCTCATTAACGCAAATGTCGAATCAGCCAATCACATGGCAGCAACTCAAAGCATTTTGGTATGTAGACATGGCCAAGACAATCTGCTGCATTTGAAACCAAACATCAGAACGGGCAAGAAATGTGATTTAAGTGACTTTGAACGTGGCATGTTTGTAGGTGTCAGACGGGCTGGTCTGAACAACTGTTGGCTGTTAACTGTTGATCTACTGGGATTTTCACGCATAACCATTTCTAGGGTTAACAGATAATGATTCAAAAAAGAGAAAATATCCAGTGAGCAGCAGTTCTGTCGGCGCAAATGCCTGACAGAATGACAACAGTTACTCAGATAACCAGTCATTACAACAGAGGCATGCAGAAGAGCATCCCTGAACATACAACACGTCGAGCCTTGAAGTGGATGAGCTACAGCAGCAGATGACCACACCGGGTGGAAGGATAACGAAGGATAACGCACCATGTCATAAAGCGCGAATCATCTCAGATTAGTTTCTTGAACATGACAATGAGTTCACTTTACTCTAATGGCCTCCTCAGTCACCAGATCTCAATCCAATAGAGCACCTCTGGGATGTTGTGGTACGGGCGATTCGCATCATGAATGTGCAGTTGACAAATCTGCAGCAACTGTGTGATGCATGGGCGAACGAGTATTGTTGACGGAGGGGGGGGTTGGCGAACGAAAATTGTTGACGTTGTTGAGGCCGTATACTCCAACGCTAGGAATCTAGCACTAGGACCCTGGAGCGGTTATTTTCTGCATTAGCGCTAGATTCGGCAAAGTTCACATCGAGGCAGAACAACTGAACAACACACACTTATAATAATTTAATGCCTCCCCTCATAAAATTCCAGACATTTTAAGACATTTTTAGGCCTTGAATATGGAAAACTAAATTTAAGACATTTTAAGACTTTTTAAGGACCCGCGGGTACCCTGGGTGGAGGACACACTCACAACACACACCTTTGTGCAGGTACGCAGATTCGGAGGACACACTCACAACACACACTTCTGTGCAGGTACACAGGTGCGGAGGACACATAACTAGGGCTGGACAATATGGGCAAAATTTATATCACGATATATTTATTAATTTCGGTCAATACGATAATTGCAATATCGATATTAATATAAAAGCCACAGAAAACTGCCAAGAATGCCCACAATGGATGTCTGTACCTACAAATGTCTGAAAAATTAATGTCAAGTATATAAACCTTCTCCTATAAAACTATATTTACTTTAGAAATAAAAATAGTATAAATCATAGTCAACCTTTTATTTGTATTCAGCCTTCATATATGAACATGAAGCACGACATCACCGTCAAATAAACAAACTCATCGGCTTTGTCAATATTAATATCTTCAATAGCCGAACCACTTCTTTGCCCTTTTATCAACTATTTCGTCCGCTTTATTATCACTCATCGTAGCTCGTTCAGTCACATTTGTATTGTAGTCAGCGGTGCTCATTTTGTAGCTAGTGCGTGTCACGTTGGAGCCAAACCAAAACTCACATAGGCTGCTGTTGCTGAGCACTGGCTGTGTACACGTGGTGTACGTCATCAATCACTGAATGCAATGAACTAACGGCAGCGCCCTGTTATTGAAACATTTTCTATCGCAATATATATTGATATTGAGTTATTGTCCAGCCCTACTCACAACTGACACCTCTGTGCAGGTACGCAGGTGTGGAGGACACACTCACAACACATACCTCTGTGCAGGTACACAGGTGCGGAGGACACACTCACAACACACACCTCTGTGCGGATCAAGTAGAAGATGTTGACATATGCCGCTCCTCCCAGCAAACCTTCATAGAGGACGATGACAAAGACAAGCCAGACATTTGGCAAGAACTGGTAATACACTGAAAAAAACAGGAAGACAGCATTCATACACTGGGGGGGGGGGGGGGGTGGAGGGAATGGAAGGGAAGAAAGAGAGATGAATTCAACACAAATCTCAAATTGCATGTCAACTCATGTCAATATAAACATTTATTTTACTAAACATTTATTTATTACGTTTATTTAATTTAATGTTTACTAAACATTTATTTATTACTATTATTATAATTGTACATTCTAAATCTTTAAATCTTCTTGCTCACGATCAACTCTTTACCACTTTTTTTCCTTTATTATGTTTTACACACCTGCAAAACAGACAACCAGCAAATTTTCCTGATCTTAATACAGAAGAGGGAGGTGCGGGATATGAACACGCCAATCTGGTACAGAGTCTGATACCTGAGACACAAACACAATACACACACACTCAATCAGGTACAGACTCTGTTACAGAGTCTGTATAGGTGGAGGTCAAACAGTGGGGAAGGTGGAGGTGAGATAGAGGTGGAGGGCATGGGTGTATTACCAGCGATACTGCTCAGCGTGGGAGAGCGGTGCACTCCGGAAGTACAGCAGCTCTAACTGGGGTCACAGGACACACGAGAGAAGACACGATAAAACAAACAAAAACTTCATTATTAAAGACAGATACAGTGGATTACAGAGGAGCTGTGCAAAGAACTGTCCTGTTTCAAATCCTCCACAATAATAGCACGCTGACCTCTGTGGCTGCCGGCTTTTCAGAAGAACATCACACCTGCTGTGCAGTCTGCACACCCAGCCAACAGCTCAGTGGAAGACGCAGTAAACATGGGGCTTCACCTAATCATTCAATACTCATGTCCTGTTCCACAGGGGCGTGTCCATCACCTGTTCCAGCCCCTTCTCTCATGTGCTTTAGCTAAATGAAGATCATGGCAGCCTTACTAGAGAAGCTTTCTCCATACACTACACTCAAGAACAGCTGAATATCACAACACACATAGCTCCCCATAATACAAATACACACTACCACTCAATAACACAATAATTCACCTTGATCTGCCCTCCTACTTGCTCAAGTTTATTTATTTATCTACTCACTCAATCTACACCTATTGTCAGTTTTGCACTTTTGCAACTATTGCACTCAACAACTGAATCCAGATGCACATGTTGATAGGTTTACATGTATGACCGTGTGTGTTGTGTTATTGGACCCTGAACGTTTCCTTCTGGCCTATTTGGATTCTCTTTGACCTCCCGGGTCAAGGCCCCATGTCCAGCTCTTGATGGTTTGATTTCTGCAGTGTAAATTGTGTGTAAACACCAAAGAGCAAACCAGACGCACCTGATCAAACTATCTGAACACTTCTGACTTCTGAAAGGTTTCAGGTTTTGATTTTTAAGTGTAGATTGATGGATAAAATGGCATTTTAAAATCAGTCAACCATTCAAAATCAAACCCACAACACAAAGTGTGCAAAAACTAAAGGGTATCAATAGGTTTTGAATACAGTACAACAACAATGATGTAGCTGCTCAAACAGAGCTGTACACACTGTATATGTATAATACAATAGTAGTAAATGTGTAGTACACTGTACACTGTAAACCCCAATGTTATCTTTACTAAATCAATCCAGTAATCATTAGTAATCTTTACTTAAAATCTTACATTATATTACCAGTACTTGGAAATCAAAGTTGCTTTCACTTTCTTAGCCGTAAATGTTAAAATTAATTGTGTTTTTGGGTTGTAACTACACAAAATAACAAGTTTTAAAATTTATTTGTCACGTGATACATGATATTTGCTCTGATTGGTCAACATTAAATTTAGCTGAAACGTCCCACCAAGAAGAGCGCAAACAAAAAGTGTGAGAGGTAAGTTGTCTATATATCTGCTGTTGCTGATTTAATCTCTCAAAATGTGTATGCATGCATAAAATGTGACCTAGGATGGCATATTATAGTAAGAAAAGACGACATGGATTGTTATGGTGAAATAACAGCTGTGATAATGCAGACACAAGAAAAGAAGACTACTGTATTCTTCATCACAGCCATGGCGTTATAGCGAAATATCCGATCGGTTAGAGCCAATTAGACCAATTAGATTGTGTGGCAGGAACGAACTGTTTTATAGATGTGTTAGCAATGTATTAGTTTGGAGAGATTGCTGATAATGCTAGATTGGAGCTTATGTTAGCATTTAGTAGCATGTTAGCATTCAGTAAATGTGTTGCTGTGTTTAGATTTTTGAAAATGTATCTCTAGTATTGGGAAACGCATGTTAGTAAAAAAACTGTAGCAGTCATAAAAAACTGTATAGGATTTCTTAGAATTTAGCAGACATTTTTGTTAGAAATACACTGTCACTACCAGCAGGATGTAAAGTTGGTGTTTATTTTAGCTTGGTTGAAGCAAGTAAATAAATGAAAATGCTTGCTCTCTCTCTCTCAAATTGTATGTTGTGCAACATACATTTTATAGCTCAAAAATAACTTTATTGCTTAAACGCACCGATTTGAAGAATCTTTCTGTTCATGTCACATTATATGTGTTGTCAGTGGGAAGAATGTTTTAATTGATTTAAACATTCACTTGATCTTTTGTATGAAGCACATTGTTTTGCTTTTGACTGAAAGCAGTAATGGTTTAAAATGTTATTTGATGCCAAATGATAATAAACAAGTTCATATATATGAAACCAGTGTTGCCAGTGAAGTTCATTTACAATAATTATAACAATAAGGTATTAATAATAAAAACTCATAAGTATTAAAAACTTTATATATTAATTGTAAGTTCTTACTTAATAGTTTAAGCTATTTGTAATTTCTGAAAAGCCAAATTTTGTGCGCTTATGGGTTAGTCTTTTTTCATGCTCAAATGTTTTTCCTTCTCGATTTTATGTGGTGCTCGTGTGACAAACATTTGCTTCCGCTCTTATTTTGCACAATAAGGGGCGTTTTTGGTACTTTGGGGGCGGAGTTATGGGTGGTTTAGCACTTTGGGTGTGGACTCATGGGAGGTTTTGGCACTTTGGGGGTGGACTCGTGGAAGTTTCTTTCAGTGAATGCTATTGGCTGATGGCGGAGCACGATGAACGTAGAAAGATGTGTTAGCTACCCATCCAGGTTAAAAGTAAAATTTGGGTTGATCCAACTCATAAATATAATTTAATAGACAGTCAGTTTTAAAACTTAACACATAATACCTATTAGGGGTGACCTGCAATAGTCGCTGATTCAACTCTAGTCGACTATGCCCCTAGTCGACTATGAACGTGGGGGAACTATGAACGTAACGACTATCAACTGCATGGGGGTGCCCAAGGATGCTGCTAAGCATTAGTTGTTACATGAAATGTCTTTGTTTTCGTTATAAATAGCCTTTTAAAATGTGAAAATGTGCCATATTTGTCAATTGTGAATTTTACACCGCAATCGAAATTTGTCCTCTGCATTTTACCCATCAATTATTTTGTCAAATAAAATCATCCTAATTTCTATTAATAAATATTTTTAAATGATGTGTGCGCATTAACAATAAGCATCATCCTTACTACACATTAATAAATCACACCCTGCAGTTGCACAATCCAAATGAGCGGAGCTGAACACGCTACAGGATGGTCAGCATCTGCCAAGATTATAATGGCTACTAAAAAAACTTCAAAAGTATTTTGAAAAAGATAAAGAAGAAAAAGTAAAGTGCAAGTTATGTCATCAACATCTTTCATTTCACACAACAACAACCAACATGGCATACCATTTAAAACGCGTAAGGTAAGGAAAAAAAAAAACAGTTCAGCCATATGCCATTTTGGTCGTGGTGTCTTGTCGCGTCTCAGCAAGTAGACCTATAAACATTTTTTGTTGTTGTTTGCTTTTTAAACCCATGTTACTTGAACCTTTACTTATATTTTTTTGCTGTTGTGTGGCAATTTTTTATATATTTTCAGACAGGCATTTTTATTTAAAATATTTTTGACATTTTGCACAGTGCCTGTCTGACAGTTCGATATGCACACTGCGCACTGACGGTGACTTTTTTTTGTTAATGTTTTCTAACGTTTCATAAAAAAATAAAGTAAATAAATAAATAAAAGCTGAACAAAGCCAACCTACCATGTGTATTTATTTATCTGAGTGTTTTAGGTTTTTACTTTGAAGTGGAAAAAAAGTCCTGAATGAGAACGGGATCCCATTTAAGATGCTATAGATAAAAGATTCGACTATAAGTCGACTAAAGGGAAAATCTGACTAATCAGATTCGACTATGAAAATCCTTAGTTGAAGACACCTCTAATACGCTTTACTAACATGGTCATTAATTTTTGTACTGATGCGTTATGTGGTTCGAATATTAATCAAGCTAGCTGGCTTAGTGAGATATCTAGCTATAACACAAAGTTCAGGATACTGGCTTTAGTGTCATGTTGGTCATATTAACATTACGAAGAATGTTCGTTTGGCTAGCTAGCATTAGCGCGAATCATCTCATTATTCATATCCAAACATTAAGTTGATTAGCAACCAAATAGATTTAACTTGCAATGCGAGCCAAGGTTATATGTATAATATGTTTCATACACAGCAGTCGAAAGTGCTTAAAGGACAATGACATTTTTCACCAGTGGTCTCATTGCAAACAGTTTTGGTAGGCCTTCGTGTGCTGCTGAACTGACACTTGTTGAATTCCACTCACTTAAATCATACCATAGCTACGATTAATATTCCTTAACAATTGTAATATTTAAACGAACAGCTGATACACCCTTAAAAAGGGGGGGAGGGTCCTTCATGGGTTCTCTAGTAAAAGAAGGTTACATATGGAACCTTTCCAACTCAAAGAACCATTTTAAAGCTTAAATGGTTCTTTGCATCTCACAACATGGTTCTTTATTTATGTTACATTCTATACTAGGAATGGACATTCACATAAAATCAGGAATGTAAAGTCATTCCATGTTTGGATAGAAATGAGCTAGAACATAAGAGTTGTCTCATTCTCAAGTTGTTATAAGAGTTGTTTCAATCTTAATTCTGTCATTAAATCATGCATGTTCTTAACATCCACTGTGTGTTGTACACTTAATGAGTAAAATTAAGACAGAGGAATACATTTAAACTAATGAACCCTAGAGAGGTACAGATTAATTGACAGGGCAAAATACATTTTGAAAAAAAATATATTTTTTTTGCTGTCTGGATTGTTTATCTTCAACTTGTTAGGTCTACAGTTTGAGACATATTATGCTTTTCAACTATCTTCAAGGATAGATGTTTTGTAGTATTTTGTATTTCTGTCCAGTCGGTGCCTTTGGGATGGTCACACCACACATTATGTTAAGGGGTTGCAAGGATGGAGTGCCTTTACAGTACAGTCAGGAGAAAGTCGCTATGGATTTGGAAATCACAGTAGAGGACTGCACGGACATCTCCCTTGTCCTGGGTGTGGAGTACCCTAAAGGGCTTAGAAAGTCACTTACATTCCTAGAGGCATTAGTTTTTACAATGAAGGATGAGAGACTGATTCCGATTACATTTTTATTTAAATATAAGCTAACTTGTGTTTCTGCCTCCCAGTTGCAATGAAATGTGTGTGAATTCATGCGCATTAGAAAGTGTTAAGTTTGTCTATTAAATTATAAGTTAGATCTACCCATATTTTACTTTTAACCTGAATAGGTAGCTAACTTGTCTGTCTACGGTCATCTTGTTCCGCCATATTCTGAAGACTGTGTACTGTCAGTCACAAAACCAGGAGCCAATAGCATTCACTGAAAGAAACTCCCATGAGCCCACCCCCAAAGTGCCAAAACGCCCATGATTCCACCCACAAAGTGGCAAAAACGCGCAAAAATAGAGCCAAAGCAAATGTGTTTGTCGCACGAGCACCGTCCTAAAATCGAGAAGAAAAATTCCAAAATTCGGCTTTCTGTGCTCACAACTTGAACTCGCGAAATATTTTAACATGCATGTTTATGTTTTTGCTCTGTGTTTTTGCACCCCCTAGTTTTGACATGGTACGACACCATAATATAATGGTAGTATATGTGTAAGTAGCACTCACCAATCCTTGGTTAATAAAATACTCAGCTAAGTAGACCAAACCTAAAGGCAAAATAAATTTCAGCAGTCCCTGTAGTGATGAAAAGTGCACACCGCGCGCGCGCGCACACACACACACACACACACACACACACACACACACACACACACACACACACACACACGTCAGTATAATGCAAAAAGTCTATGTATACAGGAAGGTCAGTGAAGACCATCCACACACACACACACCCACCCACAGCTCACTTTTAGGATGTGGAGCTTGTCTAAGAAAGTAAGAGGTCCAGTCGTCCTGTTCTCTGTCAGTGAACAGAGGACATGGTTAGCGATTCTCACAGTTATCGAAACACATTCACATACATATCCTATCACATCCAACACCATACTGAAGACAAACCTCTCTTCTAGAAGGTGGACATGAGAGCCTCGAGACAGGCATACCTACCTTCATTCTGCTCATTCTGAAAACAGGCATCGTCCTCCTCGTCCTTTAACAAGGGGCGCCTTTCTCTGGACTGCTGGGCCACAGAGGATGAACCAAGCTGTGTTTCTCTGCTCTTCCACTGCGGGAACAATGGAGGAAACACCAGGAGAATGAAGTAACTGGAAGAGAAAAAAAAAGCAAAGAACAGATAAGAAGAAATGACACAGCAAGAAGGAGCCGAGCCAAATCAGCTAGCATAAGTGCTAAGGTAGCAAAGATGCTAAATTAGAATAAGTACTAAGTACTAGCATTTGGAGAATTGGTCTGACCTGATCGCCATGACAACAGGGACAAGCAGCATCACAAGCAGCGTAACCCGTGGCGACAGACCTCCCTGTGTAAGGGCGGAGTACATCAGAGCCCCAGCCACACCAGCTCCTCCTGTACCGGACCCCCATCCACTCAACACATCGCTACAGGGTCCAACAATGAAACAAACAACAACAAATAGAAACTATTTGAAACTATTCGTATTCGTATTTCAAATGCAGCTCAGGACCATCAGGACTACTTAATGAAGTGCACATGAAAACAGAGGTTTTTAATGTTTACAACAGAAACACATGATCGAATCAGGGAAGCTCAAACTGAAATTATACAAGAACAAATCTGCTACCAAGAAAATATTTTAATTTTTAATTCTAAAAACAGTTAAATTAAATCTAACACCACTAAATAATATATTTGGGTACATTTATTGTGAGACAGAAGTGCAATAGCTTCAAGTCCCACACTGAAACCTTCATTTGCTGTGACAGTGCTGTGGGCAACGGGAACAAGTACCTGCTGAAATAAACAGTGAGGGACAGAAAGGAGATCTCCCCCAGACCTGAGCTCACGCTGGCAAAGACCACACCTACACACCAGCAAAACACTGCATCAGCACAGGTCAAAGGTAAAAAAAAAAAAAACACACAAAACACATGCACACACACTCATGCACACATCTGCTCACGCACACACCCTCTCACGCACGCCCAGGCACGCATGCAAATGTGCACATTACCCAAGATGCTCATTGAAACACTTGAAGAAAACGATACCACCAAGAAGCTAGCTGTGGCAGTGGTGACACATGTCAGCACTCTGAAACTGTCAATCACAAGGACAAATAAATCAAACAATGCATTTTGTGTATAAACACATATTGTTACATAAACCCAAACTGAATTAACTATGCTGTTGTAAAATATTTTCTTTTCTTGTTATACACAGAGAGATTGCTTCTGAAAATCAAGAGACTGGTAATGATGTTAGGCAGTCAGTTTAAATGTTTGTTCAAACTGTGACCCTTCATATTACATATTTGTTGACAGTACCCATAAGGCACTTTGTGAATGAGAAACGGTGCTGTGAGCTTGATCAGTAGTGTTGGGATGATGTCCGCCAGGAGAACAGCCTGAAGAATGATGAGAATGACAGAACAGACACAGTAAGGGCTCTGTGAACACACAACTTCACAATGAACCAATTAACTTGCGGTGCAGTTCAACAAAATAAAAAAGTAGCATGTGTAATGAGGGTGTTGATGAAACCATCAGTGCATGGAACACATGCAGAGCTCAGCGATCGTTTCTGTGCCTGAGGGAGACTTACAGTGAGGAAAATAAGTTTTTGAACACTGTGTGACTTAGAAATCATAGAGGGGTCTAAAATTTTCATTTTAGGTGCATGTCCAAAGTGAGAGACATAATAAAAAAAAAAGTCACAATGTATGATTTTTTAAATAATTTAGTGTGTTACTGCTGCAAATATGTATTTGAACACCTGCCAATCAGCAAAAATTCTGGCCCTCAAAAGGCCTCTAAAAAGTCCACCCCCACTCCACTTATTATTCTAAATTAGAAGCACCTGTTTGAGGTTATTAGCTGCATAAAGACGCCTGTCCACCCCACACAATCAATAAGACTCCAACTACCAACATGGCTAAGACCAAAGAGATGTCCAAAAACACCACAGACAAAACTGTAGACCTCCACAAGGGTCAAAAGGGCTACAGGGCAATTGCCAAGCAGCTTGGTGAACTGTTGGAGCAATTATTAGAAAATGGAAGAAGCTATACATGACTGTCAATCTCCCTCGGACTGGGGCTCCATGCAAACTACATGGGAGGAACTGGTAAATGACCTGAAGAGAGCTTGCACCACTGTTTCCAAGGTTACCGTCAGTAATACACTAAGATGACATAGTTTAAAGTCATGCATGGCACGAAAGGTTCCCCTGCTTAAATCAGCACACGTCCAAGCCCGTCTTAGGTTTGCCCTAATTTGGATGATTATTTGAATGATACAAAGGAGCCATGGGAGAAAGTTCTGTGGTCAGATGAGACATAAATAGAACTTTGTGGTCTTAATTCCACTCGTCATGTTTGGAGAACAAAGAATGATGAGTACCATCCCAAAAACACCATCCCTACTGTGAAGCATGAGGGTAGAAACATCATGCTTTGGGGGTATTTTTCTGCACATGAGACAGGACGACTGCACTGTATTAAGGAGAGGATGACCAGGGCCATGTATTGAGAGATTTTGTGGAACAACCTCCTTCCCTCAGTCAGAGGGAAATGGGTCGTGGCTGGGTCTTTCAACATGACAATGACCCAAAGCACACAGCCAGGATAACCAAGGAGTGGCTCCATAAGAAGCATATCAAGGTTTTGGAGTGGCCTAGCTTGTCTCCAGACGTAAACCTTATAGAAAATCTTTGGAGGGAGGTCAAACTCCGTGTTTCTCAGTGAAAGCACAGAAACCTGGTTGATATGTGGATAATCTGTGTGAAGCGATGGGCCAAAATCCCTGCTGCAGTGTGTGCAAACCTAGTGAAAAACTACAACATTTGACCTCTGTAACTGCAAACAAAGGCTACTGTACCAAATATTAACATTGATTTTCACATGTATTCAAATACATATTTGCAGCAATAATGTAATTTCCAGATTTTTTTTGATTATGTCTATCACAGCTGACATGCACCCAAGATGAAAATTTCAGACCCCTCCATGATTTCTAAGTGGGAGAACTTGCAAAGTCGCAGGGTGTTCGAATACTTATTTTACACACTGTACTCTGGTCGATGCACATGAGAGAGACTTACTGCGGTCGACACACATGAGGGAGACTTACTGCAGTTGACACGGGGTTGCAGTCGTAACGACTGGTGTTGCTGCTGTTTGACTGCTGCAGACCTGGTGCTGGAGTCTACATAAGCACAGGGCAAAGCATTCAGTCAATGCAATATGTATGAGGCAGCTTCATGGCATTCAGCAGCCAGCCTTACCTAGAATGCCATGCAAAAGTGAATACTGAACAGACACACTGGACTAGACTGTTGTTATGAGAATTCTCTCATGAGAAATGAATCTACTTTATGCTAGCAATCAAACTGTTTATCATAAGGATGTAATAACACCACTTTCTGCAGGCAAAAGAAAAGATAGGCATACAAGTAGAGCTAGAACATACAGGCACGGTTGTGTTCTGGGATTCCTGCTGCTTTAGAATGTCATGGGCGGCACTCAGCATTACCACGTAGGCAAAGTTATTGCACAGACCCAGCAGCCTACACGGAAAAGACGGACGGAAAGAGGGAGAAATCATGTTAGCTTACTCAAACTCAGCGTGGACACAACCGACAGTACTCCATAAAACAGGGTATTGCTTTCCGTGTCTATTTTCTCAGCAACGTATCTGACAAGTGGGACTCACTCACCAAAAACCGCTTTGATTCCTCCACCGATGACAACTGCTTCTATCTAGAGACGCATCAACAAACCCACCATTGACAGTACAGTTAGCTAGCTAGCTTTTTGCCCAAAAGGTAGCTTAGAATACACAGCAACCGTTATCCACCTACCGTCTTGGTCGGTGTGAGGGTGCGGGTTAACGCTCTGTGAGGTATCCATGATGAATGATGAAACAGCGGTGGACGTTAACGCGAAGTAGGCAGGATGGTCATTTGCTAGCTACTCTTGCCAACTGTCTAACCATGTAACTCAATGCGTAATTGTGCTGTCTTTGACGAACTTACAGTTGTGGCACGAATTTACGAATGAATCAAAATATGTTAATAGATTCGCTTCTCTTTTTAAAAGCAAAACTGTTTCTTTGTTCCTCATTCTCTCAAAAAACTAACAAGCCATCAATGTGGTTACATAGCTGTTCAACCAATCAGGATCCAATACTTGTGTGCAACACACAAACCATTCCCCCTTCTCTGGAGCAACTCATAACAGTTCCCTATTCTCGGTTTTATGGAGCAGCTGACCTAGCAAAAGCAGGAACATACAGAATGAGCCGAATATCCCATAGGCCTATAGCAGCTATACTGAACAACCAACATGTAACTATAAGAATCCATTCAATCCTGCTTGTGTATCTCCAGAACTGCATGCACAGGAGATTGTCGGCACGACCCCACGGTTCAGCTTCACCGGAGAGGGGGCGAGCCGTGGCGAAGGGCGGAGTGCAGACGGACCCTTCTCGCCCCCGTGGCCACGTGCCTTTGTTTGGTGTGTCGTGTGTCTGTGTTTCCCCTTTACAGTTTTTCTCAGTCGATTTGGTTCATTTCTCACATCATGGTTTACATTGGCATCACAACTAGTGCATTTCTCAAAACAGTTAGTGCAAACAGCAAAACTCAATGAAATTTTGCAAAAGCACACACTTCACTCAAAATTCTTTGTTTTTGCCTCAAAAGCTAATTTTTAGGTCAGACAATTTGTCAGTGCCATCAGAATATCTGGTCTGTGTGCCAATGCCTATGAACAAGGCAGTCAAAATACTTAGTCATGTTATCAGTGCAACTATAAGTCACAGTCAGACTGTATATTCTGATGGAAACTAGCTAAGCTTTTGATTTCAAGAATGCTGCATATTCTGTGGTATATCAAATACGTTACACACATACAAACGTACATGGAACACAAAGTTATACATGACTGTATGTGGGAGACTGATAGCAAGAAATTGGACTGAAATCAAATTTGTACAGCAATATTGTTTGACTGTATAATTTGCACTGCAATTTGTTGACAAAAACAAATCTGATTGAAATTCAGAAAAGACAGACAACTGACTGGAGAAACTGCAAAATTAAAAACTTATTCTACACATTCAAAACAACCTAAGCACATACAGCCTCCTCTTGTTGCGTGAAAATGGAACCTCTGCTACCCCTATGAGCTAGTCTTGATATCCTAACTCGTATAAGAATGCAAAAATGCAAAACAAAAAATTGAATAACATCAGAATTTATGTCAATGTGCAGCATTACAGCAGAGAGCACATTTATGAATTACAGTATATACATGTTTTCTCTATGAAATGTTTGAACGACTGAAGACACAGTTGTTCTTCCAATATTCACCTGTACCCAACGACCAGCTTCAGCCATTGTAAGACCATGATTACATGTTAAACATGGTCCACAATTGTTGCCCTTATTTCACTATTTTGTCCCCTCAGCCTTACACCACAGTCTTACCCCTCTACACCACACAGTCTTACTCCTCTTATTGGCTGTCCACCCTATACATGACCTTGTCTTTCCATTATGAGACTTTGTGATACTAGTGTTTAGCATCTATAAATATTTGCCAATTACAGTAAAGGTTCATGAGATTCTCCTCTGACCTATGGTTGAGACCATTGGTTCATCTAAGCCTTCAGCAGTTCCCTTTCTTACTGTAACTGAATGTTCACTTGCAAACAGTTTAATCAAATTAGGATAAATTACCAAAATGTAACAACAAAAAACTAAATATAAAATTATGCCTTAGAGATTATGAAAACATGTTCAGCACTTTTGCATGACCTAGGCGATGACCTAAAGCCTAAATGTTTTGGAGGGTAAGCAATTCAACAGACAAATTTTGATAAACATGACATAAGCAACTGATAATGTAAAAAACAACAGACAACTGTCCATGTCCATTTGCAAAATGTACAAAAGCATTTGCAAAATGTTAAACACAATGAGAAATGCAATTATGATGTGCATAAGTGACAAGGAGATTTGGAGATTGAATGAACAGTTTTGAGAATTTCAATTCTGATCTGAGAAATGAACCAAATCGACTGAGAAAAACTGTAATATGACCTACAGTGATGTCTCACTGTTTTCAGTGGCCACGTGCCTTTGTTTGGTGTGCCGTGTGAATGTGTTTCCCCTTTAATATGACCCACAGTGTTCTCTCACTGTTTTCACCCGTTCCATTTTTCTGCGTTATAAACCATCTGATTTTACACATATCCCAGCAACACTAGTGCCCATCATTCTCCTCCAGACGTTTCTAGCGGTTTCTCCAACGCTCGTGCGAATCCAACAAGTTAGAATAAAGCTGATTCGGCCCTCCCACCGCAGACTCGAGAACATACCATTCTACGGAGAGAGCACAGGGGAGGTTCAGGACCTTTCTAGCTTTTTCTCTTACTTTTTCCTGAATGTTCTAGGTTAAGCTTGTCGTATATAAGTAAAATCTGTCTAATCTGTGTAAAAATCCAGGTTTAATGAAAACCTTTTCTAAACTGATTCACTGAACCACATATCGTATTTTGTTGTCTTTAAATGTGAGAGACAGACAATTTTGGATAGGAAGGCTGAACTAATTTTCAAAAGTAAAATATGAACCTATATATATATGCTTGTTCCCCTTTTCGCATATGGATGCCATTAATAAAAACGTTACCACTTCTTTACCTGTTTATTGGAATTGTAGCTTTCCAAAACTCTTCCAGTATGCTTATATGCGAATTGGTTTCTTTAAGGACTGATTCATTCTCATACACATCAGTACTGTTGGACGGGCTGCTACCGGTTGGGGAGCTCGCGCAAACGTGGAGAAATCTCCAGAAGCGTCGCGAGGCGACTGGGGGCGTTGACTACTTCAATATAAGGCACGAGCGGCAGTTCGTGGGAAGCACAGCGTTGACGGAGCGGTGATAAACTCACAAACGAGGAGGAATAAACCTACGGCTTTAACTGCGGCGCAATCTTCAGATAATTCTGAACCTTCTTGAATGTAAGTGCCTTTAATTTTATTCATTTCCATGTTATGTGCTGGGCCACTTTTATAAAATAGCAGTAAGGAACAGCCTGCTGATGTTAAATACCTAGTGAATGAAAGTAAATTCTAAAACAGTACTTACTGTTAATGTGTTATAACTTTATTTACTTCTATGTTATGTGCTACACCACTTTTAAAATAGCAGTAAGCAATAGCCTGCTGATGTTAAATACCTAGTGAATGAAAGTAGATTCTAAAACAGTACTTACTGTTAATGTTTTATAACTAGTTTCAATGCATTTGTCTTAATTGATGCCATTGTTTTCATATGTGTAATTGTAGATAGTGACCACAAACAGTCAAGATGCCATCTGCTAAAGGAGCTGCTATTGGGATTGACCTGGGCACCACTTACTCCTGTGTGGGGGTGTTTCAGCATGGAAAAGTGGAGATCATTGCTAATGACCAGGGCAACAGGACCACACCCAGCTACGTGGCCTTCACAGACACAGAGAGGCTCATTGGAGATGCTGCAAAGAATCAAGTGGCCATGAACCCCAACAACACGGTGTTTGACGCCAAGAGGCTGATTGGCCGGAAGTTCGACGATCCGGTCGTGCAGTCTGACATGAAGCACTGGTCCTTCCAAGTCATCAGTGATGGAGGCAAGCCAAAGGTTCAGGTCGAGTACAAAGGAGAGAAGAAGTCCTTTTACCCTGAAGAGATCTCCTCCATGGTACTGGTGAAAATGAAGGAAATTGCTGAGGCTTATCTGGGTCAGAAGGTAACCGATGCCGTTATTACTGTACCTGCCTACTTCAACGACTCTCAGAGGCAGGCCACCAAAGACGCCGGTGTGATCGCTGGGCTGAACGTCCTAAGGATCATCAACGAGCCCACAGCCGCAGCCATCGCCTACGGCCTCGACAAAGGCAAGCGAGGAGAGCGCAATGTTCTGATCTTTGACCTGGGAGGAGGTACGTTCGATGTGTCCATCCTGACTATTGAAGATGGCATCTTTGAGGTGAAAGCCACAGCAGGAGACACTCACCTGGGTGGGGAGGACTTTGACAACCGCCTGGTCAACCACTTTGTGGAAGAGTTTAAGAGGAAGCACAAGAAGGACATGAGCCAGAACAAGCGTGCACTGAGGAGGCTGCGCACAGCCTGTGAGAGAGCCAAGAGAACCCTGTCCTCCAGCTCTCAGGCCAGCATTGAGATCGACTCCCTGTACGAGGGCACTGACTTTTACACTTCTATTACCAGAGCACGCTTTGAGGAGCTGTGCTCTGACCTGTTCAGGGGAACACTGGAGCCTGTGGAGAAAGCCCTGAGAGATGCCAAAATGGACAAGTCCCAGATCCATGACGTTGTCTTGGTCGGAGGTTCAACGAGAATCCCCAAGATCCAGAAGCTTCTGCAGGATTTCTTCAATGGCAGAGAGCTGAACAAGAGCATCAATCCAGATGAGGCAGTGGCTTACGGTGCAGCTGTTCAGGCTGCCATCTTAATGGGCGACACGTCTGGAAATGTCCAGGATCTGTTGCTGTTGGATGTGGCCCCGCTGTCCCTGGGCATTGAGACAGCAGGTGGAGTCATGACCGCACTCATCAAACGCAACACCACCATCCCAACCAAGCAGACCCAGACCTTCAGCACATACGCAGACAACCAGCCCGGCGTTCTGATCCAAGTGTTTGAAGGTGAGAGAGCCATGACAAAAGACAACAACCTGCTGGGGAAGTTTGAGCTGTCGGGCATCCCACCTGCACCTCGAGGAGTTCCTCAGATTGAGGTGACTTTTGACATTGACGCCAATGGGATTCTGAATGTGTCTGCGGTGGACAAAAGCACTGGCAAAGCGAATAAAATCACCATCACCAATGATAAGGGCAGGCTGAGCAAGGAGGAGATTGAGAGGATGGTGCAGGAAGCAGACAAGTATAAAGCAGAGGACGACCTCCAGAGAGAGAAGATTGCTGCTAAGAATGCCCTTGAGTCCTACGCCTTTAACATGAAGAGCAGTGTAGAGGATGAGAAGATGAAAGGCAAGATCAGTGAGGATGACCAGAAGAAACTCGTGGAGAGGTGCAACCAGGCCATCTCGTGGCTGGAGAACAACCAGCTGGCTGAAAAAGAGGAGTATGAGCATCAGCTGAAGGAGCTGGAGAAGGTGTGTAACCCCATCATCACCAAACTCTACCAGGGAGGCATGCCAGCTGGAGGCTGTGGAGCCCAGGCCCGTGCTGCCTCAGGGGCCAGTGCCCAGGGGCCCACGATTGAAGAGGTCGATTAGAGAAATGGACTTCTTATGTGGACTCAAATTGCTCTTTTAGAATTAGTTTACCATCTGGAAAAGTGTTGCTCCTTCATGGCATGCGGATGATTCATTCATATGGATCAAAATAACTTTATTTGCCATTGTTCAATGTACTACAAGGTTGAAAATGTTAATGTACTGTCAACATGTGAGATTTTAACTGTTTTACTAATGAAACTTTGCACAAAAAGGAAATTACACCTACTGTATGTTGTAAATATTGATCTAAAATATTTTTATATTTATTGGATGGATGGATGGATGGATGGATATTTTTATATTTATTGTTAATAAACTTTTATGAACAAAACATCTTACCTTTGTGTTATTGGCAGTCCATAATGTAATTTATCTTATAATCATGAACATATAAGATGTAAAAGTAAGGAAACAAAACCCTTCTCAGGGTTATGAGGTGAAAGGCTGATTTCTCCTTGGTAAGATTCTCGAGCCTTTACACACACCTGCTGGCCAATTGGTGCTTTCATGATTAGCTACTCTGCACAGTTCTGCTCTTTAAGGGCCTTCCCAAATACTAGAACTGTCAGAGAAAGAAAACCGCACAAATGTTTCCAGGTTATGATCTGTTCTGACTGGTTGCTTTATTAATGCTGCTATGCAGCATGTCCCAAGGAGGAAGGGTTGCTTTGGAGTTCTGCTCCTCCCAAGGATTCTTCCTAATGCTACAAAAAGCGATTTAGTTTGTTCATTACATTTCAAAACTGCACTTCTTTACAGCTGCTTTTAGCCAATGGCTGTCTTTAAGCTGCATATCAATTAATACATCAGTGTGTGACTTTTGAGGGCTTCAGTCCTAGAAAGTAAATAAATGGCAAAAATGAACTATTGAAAGGCTGTCAGAGTGGACAGCAGAGGTCAGTGTTCGTCTACGAGTTCTGTCTACTGTGCAGCATCTGACTGACTTGGACATTTATCCACAACTGAACTAAAACTTATATGATCAGGGAAAGTTCAACACTGGGCTGTTCTGTACTGGATCTTAACCGTTTTCATCAGCACAATAATGTGCTCACAACCAGCAATGCCTCCGTAAACTAATCATTGCTTTCCATATCTATTTAGTTACTTATATGTCAAGTGAAACATGCTCACCAAAATCTGCTTTGATTCCTCAACTGGTGACCAGTACTTACTGCTACCTAAGGACATATAAATAATCCCCCAACTGGCACCAGTGACAGTTCAGTCAGCCAGACAGCTCAGATCAGAAACTTTATTTAGACCGAGACTGTTTCCCATACAAGCAATTTGTCTTGATGAGTGCAAACAAGTATGTTACTTACCAAACAGAAGTGAGAAGCACACAGACTGTTAACAGGCATTTTAACTAAGGGAAAATAAAACGACAAATCTCAAGATCAAAGAATAAGAACAGTAAAGAGTCATGGATGGAAACCAATAGCTGAACATCTGTACATATGCATGTTTAACATGTAGACACATTCATAAAAAACTGTTACATACAAATGACAAAATATGAGCGTTTGCAAAAAATGCTACATTCATACAGATGTGCAAATACGCATAAGTTACAGGGAAGTTGCTGTACAACAGTAACGGGAGTTATTTGGTTAGTTTAAGGTTTCAAGTTTAAAGGGCAGTGACCACTGTGGTTGATGAGCCCTACAGCTCTGGGGAGGGGGGGTTGGGGGAGCTGTTCGCATATCTGGTTGTGCTGATTTAAATGTCCATGAATATTCCACCAGAGGGAAGAAGACGTTAGTGGCTGGAACAGGGGGGTTTCCAGGATGAAAGGGGTCGGTTGTCATTTTGCCAGTCCGCTTAATCGCCCTGCTGTTGTAGATGTCCTGAAGCACTGATGACCCCCTCCGTTGTCCTGATTGCGCGCTAGACTTTGGCTCGTTCTTGTGAGGTGGTGAAACCAAACCAGATGTTTACGGATAACTTGAGGATGGACCGGACGATAGATGTACAGAAGTAGCTACCGTTTGCCCTGCTCCCTTCCCTACCTAGCGGGATCAGCATTAACACTCTCTGGGGTGTCCATGAGAAATGCAGAGAACAACTGATGCCTCATACATCTGACGGGACTAGCAAAGCTATCTAGATTAGCTAGCTTAGCTAACGTAGCACCAGATTTCTGCGCTTTTTTGGAAGAATTTTAGGAGATTGTGGAATACTGGTGTATAAGAATAAGCTGAAGGACCACTACGCTTATAAACATTTGATCTTTTCCGCTTTCATTCTTTCCAGAAACAAGCCTGTCTGTTGGTTAGCCAACTGTACAACAATCTGTGTATTTATGTGCAACACACAAACCATTCCCCCTTCTCCGGAGCAACTCATAACAGTTCCGTAGTCTCGGTATTATGGAGCAGCTGACCTAGCAAAAGCAGGAACATACAGAATGAGCTATACTATAATATAGTAGCTATACTGAACAACCCACATGTAACTATAAGAATCCATTCAATCCTGCTTGTGTATCTCCAGAACTGCATGCACAGGAGATTGTCGGCACGACCCCACGGTTCAGCTTCACCGGAGAGGGGGCGAGCCGTGGCGAAGGGCGGAGTGCAGACGGACCCTTCTCGCCCCCGTGGCCACGTGCCTTTGTTTGGTGTGCCGTGTGAATGTGTTTCCCCTTTAATATGACCCACAGTGTTCTCTCACTGTTTTCACCCGTTCCATTTTTCTACGTTATAAACCATCTGATTTTACACATATCCCAGCAACACTAGTGCCCATCATTCTCCTCCAGACGTTTCTAGCGGTTTCTCCAACGCTCGTGCGAATCCAACAAGTTAGAATAAAGCTGATTCGGCCCTCCCACCGCAGACTCGAGAACATACCATTCTACGGAGAGAGCACGGGGGAGGTTCAGGACCTTTCTAGCTTTTTCCTGAATGTTCTAGGTTAAGCTTGTCGTATATAAGTAAAATCTGTCCAATCTATGTAAAAATCCAGGTTTAATGAAAACTTTTTCTAAACTGATTCACTGAACCACATATCGTATTTTGTTGTCTTTAAATGTGAGAGACAGACAATTTTGGATAGGAAGGCTGAACTAATTTTCAAAAGTAAAATATGAACCTATATATATATGCTTGTTCCCCTTTTCGCATATGGATCCCATTAATAAAAACGTTACCACTTCTTTACCTGTTTATTGGAATTGTAGCTTTCCAAAACTCTTCCAGTATGCTTATATGCGAATTGGTTTCTTTAAGGACTGATTCATTCTCATACACATCAGTATTGTTGGACGGGCTGCTACCGGTTGGGTAGCTCGCGCAAACGTGGAGAAATCTCCAGAAGCGTCGCGAGGCGACTGGGGGCGTTGACTACTTCAATATAAAGCACGAGCGGCAGTTCGTGGGAAGCACAGCGTTGACGGAGCGGTGATAAACTCACGAACGAGGAGGAATAAACCTACGGCTTTAACTGTGGCGCAATCTTCAGATAATTCTGAACCTTCTTGAATGTAAGTGCCTTTAATTTTATTCATTTCCATGTTATGTGCTGGGCCACTTTTATAAAATAGCAGTAAGGAACAGCCTGCTGATGTTAAATACCTAGTGAATGAAAGTAAATTCTAAAACAGTACTTACTGTTAATGTGTTATAACTTTATTTACTTCTATGTTATGTGCTACACCACTTTTAAAATAGCAGTAAGCAATAGCCTGCTGATGTTAAATACCTAGTGAATGAAAGTAGATTCTAAAACAGTACTTACTGTTAATGTTTTATAACTAGTTTCAATGCATTTGTCTTAATTGATGCCATTGTTTTCATATGTGTAATTGTAGATAGTGACCACAAACAGTCAAGATGCCATCTGCTAAAGGAGCTGCTATTGGGATTGACCTGGGCACCACTTACTCCTGTGTGGGGGTGTTTCAGCATGGAAAAGTGGAGATCATTGCTAATGACCAGGGCAACAGGACCACACCCAGCTACGTGGCCTTCACAGACACAGAGAGGCTCATTGGAGATGCTGCAAAGAATCAAGTGGCCATGAACCCCAACAACACGGTGTTTGACGCCAAGAGGCTGATTGGCCGGAAGTTCGACGATCCGGTCGTGCAGTCTGACATGAAGCACTGGTCCTTCCAAGTCATCAGTGATGGAGGCAAGCCAAAGGTTCAGGTCGAGTACAAAGGAGAGAAGAAGTCCTTTTACCCTGAAGAGATCTCCTCCATGGTACTGGTGAAAATGAAGGAAATTGCTGAGGCTTATCTGGGTCAGAAGGTAACCGATGCCGTTATTACTGTACCTGCCTACTTCAACGACTCTCAGAGGCAGGCCACCAAAGACGCCGGTGTGATCGCTGGGCTGAACGTCCTAAGGATCATCAACGAGCCCACAGCCGCAGCCATCGCCTACGGCCTCGACAAAGGCAAGCGAGGAGAGCGCAATGTTCTGATCTTTGACCTGGGAGGAGGTACGTTCGATGTGTCCATCCTGACTATTGAAGATGGCATCTTTGAGGTGAAAGCCACAGCAGGAGACACTCACCTGGGTGGGGAGGACTTTGACAACCGCCTGGTCAACCACTTTGTGGAAGAGTTTAAGAGGAAGCACAAGAAGGACATGAGCCAGAACAAGCGTGCACTGAGGAGGCTGCGCACAGCCTGTGAGAGAGCCAAGAGAACCCTGTCCTCCAGCTCTCAGGCCAGCATTGAGATCGACTCCCTGTACGAGGGCACTGACTTTTACACTTCTATTACCAGAGCACGCTTTGAGGAGCTGTGCTCTGACCTGTTCAGGGGAACACTGGAGCCTGTGGAGAAAGCCCTGAGAGATGCCAAAATGGACAAGTCCCAGATCCATGACGTTGTCTTGGTCGGAGGTTCAACGAGAATCCCCAAGATCCAGAAGCTTCTGCAGGATTTCTTCAATGGCAGAGAGCTGAACAAGAGCATCAATCCAGATGAGGCAGTGGCTTACGGTGCAGCTGTTCAGGCTGCCATCTTAATGGGCGACACGTCTGGAAATGTCCAGGATCTGTTGCTGTTGGATGTGGCCCCGCTGTCCCTGGGCATTGAGACAGCAGGTGGAGTCATGACCGCACTCATCAAACGCAACACCACCATCCCAACCAAGCAGACCCAGACCTTCAGCACATACGCAGACAACCAGCCCGGCGTTCTGATCCAAGTGTTTGAAGGTGAGAGAGCCATGACAAAAGACAACAACCTGCTGGGGAAGTTTGAGCTGTCGGGCATCCCACCTGCACCTCGAGGAGTTCCTCAGATTGAGGTGACTTTTGACATTGACGCCAATGGGATTCTGAATGTGTCTGCGGTGGACAAAAGCACTGGCAAAGCGAATAAAATCACCATCACCAATGATAAGGGCAGGCTGAGCAAGGAGGAGATTGAGAGGATGGTGCAGGAAGCAGACAAGTATAAAGCAGAGGACGACCTCCAGAGAGAGAAGATTGCTGCTAAGAATGCCCTTGAGTCCTACGCCTTTAACATGAAGAGCAGTGTAGAGGATGAGAAGATGAAAGGCAAGATCAGTGAGGATGACCAGAAGAAACTCGTGGAGAGGTGCAACCAGGCCATCTCGTGGCTGGAGAACAACCAGCTGGCTGAAAAAGAGGAGTATGAGCATCAGCTGAAGGAGCTGGAGAAGGTGTGTAACCCCATCATCACCAAACTCTACCAGGGAGGCATGCCAGCTGGAGGCTGTGGAGCCCAGGCCCGTGCTGCCTCAGGGGCCAGTGCCCAGGGGCCCACGATTGAAGAGGTCGATTAGAGAAATGGACTTCTTATGTGGACTCAAATTGCTCTTTTAGAATTAGTTTACCATCTGGAAAAGTGTTGCTCCTTCATGGCATGCGGATGATTCATTCATATGGATCAAAATAACTTTATTTGCCATTGTTCAATGTACTACAAGGTTGAAAATGTTAATGTACTGTCAACATGTGAGATTTTAACTGTTTTACTAATGAAACTTTGCACAAAAAGGAAATTACACCTACTGTATGTTGTAAATATTGATCTAAAATATTTTTATATTTATTGGATGGATGGATGGATGGATATTTTTATATTTATTGTTAATAAACTTTTATGAACAAAACATCTTACCTTTGTGTTATTGGCAGTCCATAATGTAATTTATCTTATAATCATGAACATATAAGATGTAAAAGTAAGGAAACAAAACCCTTCTCAGGGTTATGAGGTGAAAGGCTGATTTCTCCTTGGTAAGATTCTCGAGCCTTTACACACACCTGCTGGCCAATTGGTGCTTTCATGATTAGCTACTCTGCACAGTTCTGCTCTTTAAGGGCCTTCCCAAATACTAGAACTGTCAGAGAAAGAAAACCGCACAAATGTTTCCAGGTTATGATCTGTTCTGACTGGTTGCTTTATTAATGCTGCTATGCAGCATGTCCCAAGGAGGAAGGGTTGCTTTGGAGTTCTGCTCCTCCCAAGGATTCTTCCTAATGCTACAAAAAGCGATTTAGTTTGTTCATTACATTTCAAAACTGCACTTCTTTACAGCTGCTTTTAGCCAATGGCTGTCTTTAAGCTGCATATCAATTAATACATCAGTGTGTGACTTTTGAGGGCTTCAGTCCTAGAAAGTAAATAAATGGCAAAAATGAACTATTGAAAGGCTGTCAGAGTGGACAGCAGAGGTCAGTGTTCGTCTACGAGTTCTGTCTACTGTGTCCAGCATCTGACTGACTTGGACATTTATCCACAACTGAACTAAAACTTATATGATCAGGGAAAGTTCAACACTGGGCTGTTCTGTACTGGATCTTAACCGTTTTCATCAGCACAATAATGTGCTCACAACCAGCAATGCCTCCGTAAACTAATCATTGCTTTCCATATCTATTTAGTTACTTATATGTCAAGTGAAACATGCTCACCAAAATCTGCTTTGATTCCTCAACTGGTGACCAGTACTTACTGCTACCTAAGGACATATAAATAATCCCCCAACTGGCACCAGTGACAGTTCAGTCAGCCAGACAGCTCAGATCAGAAACTTTATTTAGACCGAGACTGTTTCCCATACAAGCAATTTGTCTTGATGAGTGCAAACAAGTATGTTACTTACCAAACAGAAGTGAGAAGCACACAGACTGTTAACAGGCATTTTAACTAAGGGAAAATAAAACGACAAATCTCAAGATCAAAGAATAAGAACAGTAAAGAGTCATGGATGGAAACCAATAGCTGAACATCTGTACATATGCATGTTTAACATGTAGACACATTCATAAAAAACTGTTACATACAAATGACAAAATATGAGCGTTTGCAAAAAATGCTACATTCATACAGATGTGCAAATACGCATAAGTTACAGGGAAGTTGCTGTACAACAGTAACGGGAGTTATTTGGTTAGTTTAAGGTTTCAAGTTTAAAGGGCAGTGACCACTGTGGTTGATGAGCCCTACAGCTCTGGGGAGGGGGGGTTGGGGGAGCTGTTCGCATATCTGGTTGTGCTGATTTAAATGTCCATGAATATTCCACCAGAGGGAAGAAGACGTTAGTGGCTGGAACAGGGGGGTTTCCAGGATGAAAGGGGTCGGTTGTCATTTTGCCAGTCCGCTTAATCGCCCTGCTGTTGTAGATGTCCTGAAGCACTGATGACCCCCTCCGTTGTCCTGATTGCGCGCTAGACTTTGGCTCGTTCTTGTGAGGTGGTGAAACCAAACCAGATGTTTACGGATAACTTGAGGATGGACCGGACGATAGATGTACAGAAGTAGCTACCGTTTGCCCTGCTCCCTTCCCTACCTAGCGGGATCAGCATTAACACTCTCTGGGGTGTCCATGAGAAATGCAGAGAACAACTGATGCCTCATACATCTGACGGGACTAGCAAAGCTATCTAGATTAGCTAGCTTAGCTAACGTAGCACCAGATTTCTGCGCTTTTTTGGAAGAATTTTAGGAGATTGTGGAATACTGGTGTATAAGAATAAGCTGAAGGACCACTACGCTTATAAACATTTGATCTTTTCCGCTTTCATTCTTTCCAGAAACAAGCCTGTCTGTTGGTTAGCCAACTGTACAACAATCTGTGTATTTATGTGCAACACACAAACCATTCCCCCTTCTCCGGAGCAACTCATAACAGTTCCGTAGTCTCGGTATTATGGAGCAGCTGACCTAGCAAAAGCAGGAACATACAGAATGAGCTATACTATAATATAGTAGCTATACTGAACAACCCACATGTAACTATAAGAATCCATTCAATCCTGCTTGTGTATCTCCAGAACTGCATGCACAGGAGATTGTCGGCACGACCCCACGGTTCAGCTTCACCGGAGAGGGGGCGAGCCGTGGCGAAGGGCGGAGTGCAGACGGACCCTTCTCGCCCCCGTGGCCACGTGCCTTTGTTTGGTGTGCCGTGTGAATGTGTTTCCCCTTTAATATGACCCACAGTGTTCTCTCACTGTTTTCACCCGTTCCATTTTTCTACGTTATAAACCATCTGATTTTACACATATCCCAGCAACACTAGTGCCCATCATTCTCCTCCAGACGTTTCTAGCGGTTTCTCCAACGCTCGTGCGAATCCAACAAGTTAGAATAAAGCTGATTCGGCCCTCCCACCGCAGACTCGAGAACATACCATTCTACGGAGAGAGCACGGGGGAGGTTCAGGACCTTTCTAGCTTTTTCCTGAATGTTCTAGGTTAAGCTTGTCGTATATAAGTAAAATCTGTCCAATCTATGTAAAAATCCAGGTTTAATGAAAACTTTTTCTAAACTGATTCACTGAACCACATATCGTATTTTGTTGTCTTTAAATGTGAGAGACAGACAATTTTGGATAGGAAGGCTGAACTAATTTTCAAAAGTAAAATATGAACCTATATATATATGCTTGTTCCCCTTTTCGCATATGGATCCCATTAATAAAAACGTTACCACTTCTTTACCTGTTTATTGGAATTGTAGCTTTCCAAAACTCTTCCAGTATGCTTATATGCGAATTGGTTTCTTTAAGGACTGATTCATTCTCATACACATCAGTATTGTTGGACGGGCTGCTACCGGTTGGGTAGCTCGCGCAAACGTGGAGAAATCTCCAGAAGCGTCGCGAGGCGACTGGGGGCGTTGACTACTTCAATATAAAGCACGAGCGGCAGTTCGTGGGAAGCACAGCGTTGACGGAGCGGTGATAAACTCACGAACGAGGAGGAATAAACCTACGGCTTTAACTGTGGCGCAATCTTCAGATAATTCTGAACCTTCTTGAATGTAAGTGCCTTTAATTTTATTCATTTCCATGTTATGTGCTGGGCCACTTTTATAAAATAGCAGTAAGGAACAGCCTGCTGATGTTAAATACCTAGTGAATGAAAGTAAATTCTAAAACAGTACTTACTGTTAATGTGTTATAACTTTATTTACTTCTATGTTATGTGCTACACCACTTTTAAAATAGCAGTAAGCAATAGCCTGCTGATGTTAAATACCTAGTGAATGAAAGTAGATTCTAAAACAGTACTTACTGTTAATGTTTTATAACTAGTTTCAATGCATTTGTCTTAATTGATGCCATTGTTTTCATATGTGTAATTGTAGATAGTGACCACAAACAGTCAAGATGCCATCTGCTAAAGGAGCTGCTATTGGGATTGACCTGGGCACCACTTACTCCTGTGTGGGGGTGTTTCAGCATGGAAAAGTGGAGATCATTGCTAATGACCAGGGCAACAGGACCACACCCAGCTACGTGGCCTTCACAGACACAGAGAGGCTCATTGGAGATGCTGCAAAGAATCAAGTGGCCATGAACCCCAACAACACGGTGTTTGACGCCAAGAGGCTGATTGGCCGGAAGTTCGACGATCCGGTCGTGCAGTCTGACATGAAGCACTGGTCCTTCCAAGTCATCAGTGATGGAGGCAAGCCAAAGGTTCAGGTCGAGTACAAAGGAGAGAAGAAGTCATTTTACCCTGAAGAGATCTCCTCCATGGTACTGGTGAAAATGAAGGAAATTGCTGAGGCTTATCTGGGTCAGAAGGTAACCGATGCCGTTATTACTGTACCTGCCTACTTCAACGACTCTCAGAGGCAGGCCACCAAAGACGCCGGTGTGATCGCTGGGCTGAACGTCCTAAGGATCATCAACGAGCCCACAGCCGCAGCCATCGCCTACGGCCTCGACAAAGGCAAGCGAGGAGAGCGCAATGTTCTGATCTTTGACCTGGGAGGAGGTACGTTCGATGTGTCCATCCTGACTATTGAAGATGGCATCTTTGAGGTGAAAGCCACAGCAGGAGACACTCACCTGGGTGGGGAGGACTTTGACAACCGCCTGGTCAACCACTTTGTGGAAGAGTTTAAGAGGAAGCACAAGAAGGACATGAGCCAGAACAAGCGTGCACTGAGGAGGCTGCGCACAGCCTGTGAGAGAGCCAAGAGAACCCTGTCCTCCAGCTCTCAGGCCAGCATTGAGATCGACTCCCTGTACGAGGGCACTGACTTTTACACTTCTATTACCAGAGCACGCTTTGAGGAGCTGTGCTCTGACCTGTTCAGGGGAACACTGGAGCCTGTGGAGAAAGCCCTGAGAGATGCCAAAATGGACAAGTCCCAGATCCATGACGTTGTCTTGGTCGGAGGTTCAACGAGAATCCCCAAGATCCAGAAGCTTCTGCAGGATTTCTTCAATGGCAGAGAGCTGAACAAGAGCATCAATCCAGATGAGGCAGTGGCTTACGGTGCAGCTGTTCAGGCTGCCATCTTAATGGGCGACACGTCTGGAAATGTCCAGGATCTGTTGCTGTTGGATGTGGCCCCGCTGTCCCTGGGCATTGAGACAGCAGGTGGAGTCATGACCGCACTCATCAAACGCAACACCACCATCCCAACCAAGCAGACCCAGACCTTCAGCACATACGCAGACAACCAGCCCGGCGTTCTGATCCAAGTGTTTGAAGGTGAGAGAGCCATGACAAAAGACAACAACCTGCTGGGGAAGTTTGAGCTGTCGGGCATCCCACCTGCACCTCGAGGAGTTCCTCAGATTGAGGTGACTTTTGACATTGACGCCAATGGGATTCTGAATGTGTCTGCGGTGGACAAAAGCACTGGCAAAGCGAATAAAATCACCATCACCAATGATAAGGGCAGGCTGAGCAAGGAGGAGATTGAGAGGATGGTGCAGGAAGCAGACAAGTATAAAGCAGAGGACGACCTCCAGAGAGAGAAGATTGCTGCTAAGAATGCCCTTGAGTCCTACGCCTTTAACATGAAGAGCAGTGTAGAGGATGAGAAGATGAAAGGCAAGATCAGTGAGGATGACCAGAAGAAACTCGTGGAGAGGTGCAACCAGGCCATCTCGTGGCTGGAGAACAACCAGCTGGCTGAAAAAGAGGAGTATGAGCATCAGCTGAAGGAGCTGGAGAAGGTGTGTAACCCCATCATCACCAAACTCTACCAGGGAGGCATGCCAGCTGGAGGCTGTGGAGCCCAGGCCCGTGCTGCCTCAGGGGCCAGTGCCCAGGGGCCCACGATTGAAGAGGTCGATTAGAGAAATGGACTTCTTATGTGGACTCAAATTGCTCTTTTAGAATTAGTTTACCATCTGGAAAAGTGTTGCTCCTTCATGGCATGCGGATGATTCATTCATATGGATCAAAATAACTTTATTTGCCATTGTTCAATGTACTACAAGGTTGAAAATGTTAATGTACTGTCAACATGTGAGATTTTAACTGTTTTACTAATGAAACTTTGCACAAAAAGGAAATTACACCTACTGTATGTTGTAAATATTGATCTAAAATATTTTTATATTTATTGGATGGATGGATGGATGGATGGATATTTTTATATTTATTGTTAATAAACTTTTATGAACAAAACATCTTACCTTTGTGTTATTGGCAGTCCATAATGTAATTTATCTTATAATCATGAACATATAAGATGTAAAAGTAAGGAAACAAAACCCTTCTCAGGGTTATGAGGTGAAAGGCTGATTTCTCCTTGGTAAGATTCTCGAGCCTTTACACACACCTGCTGGCCAATTGGTGCTTTCATGATTAGCTACTCTGCACAGTTCTGCTCTTTAAGGGCCTTCCCAAATACTAGAACTGTCAGAGAAAGAAAACCGCACAAATGTTTCCAGGTTATGATCTGTTCTGACTGGTTGCTTTATTAATGCTGCTATGCAGCATGTCCCAAGGAGGAAGGGTTGCTTTGGAGTTCTGCTCCTCCCAAGGATTCTTCCTAATGCTACAAAAAGCGATTTAGTTTGTTCATTACATTTCAAAACTGCACTTCTTTACAGCTGCTTTTAGCCAATGGCTGTCTTTAAGCTGCATATCAATTAATACATCAGTGTGTGACTTTTGAGGGCTTCAGTCCTAGAAAGTAAATAAATGGCAAAAATGAACTATTGAAAGGCTGTCAGAGTGGACAGCAGAGGTCAGTGTTCGTCTACGAGTTCTGTCTACTGTGCAGCATCTGACTGACTTGGACATTTATCCACAACTGAACTAAAACTTATATGATCAGGGAAAGTTCAACACTGGGCTGTTCTGTACTGGATCTTAACCGTTTTCATCAGCACAATAATGTGCTCACAACCAGCAATGCCTCCGTAAACTAATCATTGCTTTCCATATCTATTTAGTTACTTATATGTCAAGTGAAACATGCTCACCAAAATCTGCTTTGATTCCTCAACTGGTGACCAGTACTTACTGCTACCTAAGGACATATAAATAATCCCCCAACTGGCACCAGTGACAGTTCAGTCAGCCAGACAGCTCAGATCAGAAACTTTATTTAGACCGAGACTGTTTCCCATACAAGCAATTTGTCTTGATGAGTGCAAACAAGTATGTTACTTACCAAACAGAAGTGAGAAGCACACAGACTGTTAACAGGCATTTTAACTAAGGGAAAATAAAACGACAAATCTCAAGATCAAAGAATAAGAACAGTAAAGAGTCATGGATGGAAACCAATAGCTGAACATCTGTACATATGCATGTTTAACATGTAGACACATTCATAAAAAACTGTTACATACAAATGACAAAATATGAGCGTTTGCAAAAAATGCTACATTCATACAGATGTGCAAATACGCATAAGTTACAGGGAAGTTGCTGTACAACAGTAACGGGAGTTATTTGGTTAGTTTAAGGTTTCAAGTTTAAAGGGCAGTGACCACTGTGGTTGATGAGCCCTACAGCTCTGGGGAGGGGGGGTTGGGGGAGCTGTTCGCATATCTGGTTGTGCTGATTTAAATGTCCATGAATATTCCACCAGAGGGAAGAAGACGTTAGTGGCTGGAACAGGGGGGTTTCCAGGATGAAAGGGGTCGGTTGTCATTTTGCCAGTCCGCTTAATCGCCCTGCTGTTGTAGATGTCCTGAAGCACTGATGACCCCCTCCGTTGTCCTGATTGCGCGCTAGACTTTGGCTCGTTCTTGTGAGGTGGTGAAACCAAACCAGATGTTTACGGATAACTTGAGGATGGACCGGACGATAGATGTACAGAAGTAGCTACCGTTTGCCCTGCTCCCTTCCCTACCTAGCGGGATCAGCATTAACACTCTCTGGGGTGTCCATGAGAAATGCAGAGAACAACTGATGCCTCATACATCTGACGGGACTAGCAAAGCTATCTAGATTAGCTAGCTTAGCTAACGTAGCACCAGATTTCTGCGCTTTTTTGGAAGAATTTTAGGAGATTGTGGAATACTGGTGTATAAGAATAAGCTGAAGGACCACTACGCTTATAAACATTTGATCTTTTCCGCTTTCATTCTTTCCAGAAACAAGCCTGTCTGTTGGTTAGCCAACTGTACAACAATCTGTGTATTTATGTGCAACACACAAACCATTCCCCCTTCTCCGGAGCAACTCATAACAGTTCCGTAGTCTCGGTATTATGGAGCAGCTGACCTAGCAAAAGCAGGAACATACAGAATGAGCTATACTATAATATAGTAGCTATACTGAACAACCCACATGTAACTATAAGAATCCATTCAATCCTGCTTGTGTATCTCCAGAACTGCATGCACAGGAGATTGTCGGCACGACCCCACGGTTCAGCTTCACCGGAGAGGGGGCGAGCCGTGGCGAAGGGCGGAGTGCAGACGGACCCTTCTCGCCCCCGTGGCCACGTGCCTTTGTTTGGTGTGCCGTGTGAATGTGTTTCCCCTTTAATATGACCCACAGTGTTCTCTCACTGTTTTCACCCGTTCCATTTTTCTACGTTATAAACCATCTGATTTTACACATATCCCAGCAACACTAGTGCCCATCATTCTCCTCCAGACGTTTCTAGCGGTTTCTCCAACGCTCGTGCGAATCCAACAAGTTAGAATAAAGCTGATTCGGCCCTCCCACCGCAGACTCGAGAACATACCATTCTACGGAGAGAGCACGGGGGAGGTTCAGGACCTTTCTAGCTTTTTCCTGAATGTTCTAGGTTAAGCTTGTCGTATATAAGTAAAATCTGTCCAATCTATGTAAAAATCCAGGTTTAATGAAAACTTTTTCTAAACTGATTCACTGAACCACATATCGTATTTTGTTGTCTTTAAATGTGAGAGACAGACAATTTTGGATAGGAAGGCTGAACTAATTTTCAAAAGTAAAATATGAACCTATATATATATGCTTGTTCCCCTTTTCGCATATGGATCCCATTAATAAAAACGTTACCACTTCTTTACCTGTTTATTGGAATTGTAGCTTTCCAAAACTCTTCCAGTATGCTTATATGCGAATTGGTTTCTTTAAGGACTGATTCATTCTCATACACATCAGTATTGTTGGACGGGCTGCTACCGGTTGGGTAGCTCGCGCAAACGTGGAGAAATCTCCAGAAGCGTCGCGAGGCGACTGGGGGCGTTGACTACTTCAATATAAAGCACGAGCGGCAGTTCGTGGGAAGCACAGCGTTGACGGAGCGGTGATAAACTCACGAACGAGGAGGAATAAACCTACGGCTTTAACTGTGGCGCAATCTTCAGATAATTCTGAACCTTCTTGAATGTAAGTGCCTTTAATTTTATTCATTTCCATGTTATGTGCTGGGCCACTTTTATAAAATAGCAGTAAGGAACAGCCTGCTGATGTTAAATACCTAGTGAATGAAAGTAAATTCTAAAACAGTACTTACTGTTAATGTGTTATAACTTTATTTACTTCTATGTTATGTGCTACACCACTTTTAAAATAGCAGTAAGCAATAGCCTGCTGATGTTAAATACCTAGTGAATGAAAGTAGATTCTAAAACAGTACTTACTGTAATGTTTTATAACTAGTTTCAATGCATTTGTCTTAATTGATGCCATTGTTTTCATATGTGTAATTGTAGATAGTGACCACAAACAGTCAAGATGCCATCTGCTAAAGGAGCTGCTATTGGGATTGACCTGGGCACCACTTACTCCTGTGTGGGGGTGTTTCAGCATGGAAAAGTGGAGATCATTGCTAATGACCAGGGCAACAGGACCACACCCAGCTACGTGGCCTTCACAGACACAGAGAGGCTCATTGGAGATGCTGCAAAGAATCAAGTGGCCATGAACCCCAACAACACGGTGTTTGACGCCAAGAGGCTGATTGGCCGGAAGTTCGACGATCCGGTCGTGCAGTCTGACATGAAGCACTGGTCCTTCCAAGTCATCAGTGATGGAGGCAAGCCAAAGGTTCAGGTCGAGTACAAAGGAGAGAAGAAGTCATTTTACCCTGAAGAGATCTCCTCCATGGTACTGGTGAAAATGAAGGAAATTGCTGAGGCTTATCTGGGTCAGAAGGTAACCGATGCCGTTATTACTGTACCTGCCTACTTCAACGACTCTCAGAGGCAGGCCACCAAAGACGCCGGTGTGATCGCTGGGCTGAACGTCCTAAGGATCATCAACGAGCCCACAGCCGCAGCCATCGCCTACGGCCTCGACAAAGGCAAGCGAGGAGAGCGCAATGTTCTGATCTTTGACCTGGGAGGAGGTACGTTCGATGTGTCCATCCTGACTATTGAAGATGGCATCTTTGAGGTGAAAGCCACAGCAGGAGACACTCACCTGGGTGGGGAGGACTTTGACAACCGCCTGGTCAACACTTTGTGGAAGAGTTAAGAG
>NC_135212.1:38514163-38575420 GCF_052324685.1 Brachyhypopomus gauderio | reverse complement strand
GAGGAAGGGTTGCTTTGGAGTTCTGCTCCTCCCAAGGATTCTTCCTAATGCTACAAAAAGCGATTTAGTTTGTTCATTACATTTCAAAACTGCACTTCTTTACAGCTGCTTTTAGCCAATGGCTGTCTTTAAGCTGCATATCAATTAATACATCAGTGTGTGACTTTTGAGGGCTTCAGTCCTAGAAAGTAAATAAATGGCAAAAATGAACTATTGAAAGGCTGTCAGAGTGGACAGCAGAGGTCAGTGTTCGTCTACGAGTTCTGTCTACTGTGTCCAGCATCTGACTGACTTGGACATTTATCCACAACTGAACTAAAACTTATATGATCAGGGAAAGTTCAACACTGGGCTGTTCTGTACTGGATCTTAACCGTTTTCATCAGCACAATAATGTGCTCACAACCAGCAATGCCTCCGTAAACTAATCATTGCTTTCCATATCTATTTAGTTACTTATATGTCAAGTGAAACATGCTCACCAAAATCTGCTTTGATTCCTCAACTGGTGACCAGTACTTACTGCTACCTAAGGACATATAAATAATCCCCCAACTGGCACCAGTGACAGTTCAGTCAGCCAGACAGCTCAGATCAGAAACTTTATTTAGACCGAGACTGTTTCCCATACAAGCAATTTGTCTTGATGAGTGCAAACAAGTATGTTACTTACCAAACAGAAGTGAGAAGCACACAGACTGTTAACAGGCATTTTAACTAAGGGAAAATAAAACGACAAATCTCAAGATCAAAGAATAAGAACAGTAAAGAGTCATGGATGGAAACCAATAGCTGAACATCTGTACATATGCATGTTTAACATGTAGACACATTCATAAAAAACTGTTACATACAAATGACAAAATATGAGCGTTTGCAAAAAATGCTACATTCATACAGATGTGCAAATACGCATAAGTTACAGGGAAGTTGCTGTACAACAGTAACGGGAGTTATTTGGTTAGTTTAAGGTTTCAAGTTTAAAGGGCAGTGACCACTGTGGTTGATGAGCCCTACAGCTCTGGGGAGGGGGGGTTGGGGGAGCTGTTCGCATATCTGGTTGTGCTGATTTAAATGTCCATGAATATTCCACCAGAGGGAAGAAGACGTTAGTGGCTGGAACAGGGGGGTTTCCAGGATGAAAGGGGTCGGTTGTCATTTTGCCAGTCCGCTTAATCGCCCTGCTGTTGTAGATGTCCTGAAGCACTGATGACCCCCTCCGTTGTCCTGATTGCGCGCTAGACTTTGGCTCGTTCTTGTGAGGTGGTGAAACCAAACCAGATGTTTACGGATAACTTGAGGATGGACCGGACGATAGATGTACAGAAGTAGCTACCGTTTGCCCTGCTCCCTTCCCTACCTAGCGGGATCAGCATTAACACTCTCTGGGGTGTCCATGAGAAATGCAGAGAACAACTGATGCCTCATACATCTGACGGGACTAGCAAAGCTATCTAGATTAGCTAGCTTAGCTAACGTAGCACCAGATTTCTGCGCTTTTTTGGAAGAATTTTAGGAGATTGTGGAATACTGGTGTATAAGAATAAGCTGAAGGACCACTACGCTTATAAACATTTGATCTTTTCCGCTTTCATTCTTTCCAGAAACAAGCCTGTCTGTTGGTTAGCCAACTGTACAACAATCTGTGTATTTATGTGCAACACACAAACCATTCCCCTTCTCCGGAGCAACTCATAACAGTTCCGTAGTCTCGGTATTATGGAGCAGCTGACCTAGCAAAAGCAGGAACATACAGAATGAGCTATACTATAATATAGTAGCTATACTGAACAACCCACATGTAACTATAAGAATCCATTCAATCCTGCTTGTGTATCTCCAGAACTGCATGCACAGGAGATTGTCGGCACGACCCCACGGTTCAGCTTCACCGGAGAGGGGGCGAGCCGTGGCGAAGGGCGGAGTGCAGACGGACCCTTCTCGCCCCCGTGGCCACGTGCCTTTGTTTGGTGTGCCGTGTGAATGTGTTTCCCCTTTAATATGACCCACAGTGTTCTCTCACTGTTTTCACCCGTTCCATTTTTCTACGTTATAAACCATCTGATTTTACACATATCCCAGCAACACTAGTGCCCATCATTCTCCTCCAGACGTTTCTAGCGGTTTCTCCAACGCTCGTGCGAATCCAACAAGTTAGAATAAAGCTGATTCGGCCCTCCCACCGCAGACTCGAGAACATACCATTCTACGGAGAGAGCACGGGGGAGGTTCAGGACCTTTCTAGCTTTTTCCTGAATGTTCTAGGTTAAGCTTGTCGTATATAAGTAAAATCTGTCCAATCTATGTAAAAATCCAGGTTTAATGAAAACTTTTTCTAAACTGATTCACTGAACCACATATCGTATTTTGTTGTCTTTAAATGTGAGAGACAGACAATTTTGGATAGGAAGGCTGAACTAATTTTCAAAAGTAAAATATGAACCTATATATATATGCTTGTTCCCCTTTTCGCATATGGATCCCATTAATAAAAACGTTACCACTTCTTTACCTGTTTATTGGAATTGTAGCTTTCCAAAACTCTTCCAGTATGCTTATATGCGAATTGGTTTCTTTAAGGACTGATTCATTCTCATACACATCAGTATTGTTGGACGGGCTGCTACCGGTTGGGTAGCTCGCGCAAACGTGGAGAAATCTCCAGAAGCGTCGCGAGGCGACTGGGGGCGTTGACTACTTCAATATAAAGCACGAGCGGCAGTTCGTGGGAAGCACAGCGTTGACGGAGCGGTGATAAACTCACGAACGAGGAGGAATAAACCTACGGCTTTAACTGTGGCGCAATCTTCAGATAATTCTGAACCTTCTTGAATGTAAGTGCCTTTAATTTTATTCATTTCCATGTTATGTGCTGGGCCACTTTTATAAAATAGCAGTAAGGAACAGCCTGCTGATGTTAAATACCTAGTGAATGAAAGTAAATTCTAAAACAGTACTTACTGTTAATGTGTTATAACTTTATTTACTTCTATGTTATGTGCTACACCACTTTTAAAATAGCAGTAAGCAATAGCCTGCTGATGTTAAATACCTAGTGAATGAAAGTAGATTCTAAAACAGTACTTACTGTTAATGTTTTATAACTAGTTTCAATGCATTTGTCTTAATTGATGCCATTGTTTTCATATGTGTAATTGTAGATAGTGACCACAAACAGTCAAGATGCCATCTGCTAAAGGAGCTGCTATTGGGATTGACCTGGGCACCACTTACTCCTGTGTGGGGGTGTTTCAGCATGGAAAAGTGGAGATCATTGCTAATGACCAGGGCAACAGGACCACACCCAGCTACGTGGCCTTCACAGACACAGAGAGGCTCATTGGAGATGCTGCAAAGAATCAAGTGGCCATGAACCCCAACAACACGGTGTTTGACGCCAAGAGGCTGATTGGCCGGAAGTTCGACGATCCGGTCGTGCAGTCTGACATGAAGCACTGGTCCTTCCAAGTCATCAGTGATGGAGGCAAGCCAAAGGTTCAGGTCGAGTACAAAGGAGAGAAGAAGTCCTTTTACCCTGAAGAGATCTCCTCCATGGTACTGGTGAAAATGAAGGAAATTGCTGAGGCTTATCTGGGTCAGAAGGTAACCGATGCCGTTATTACTGTACCTGCCTACTTCAACGACTCTCAGAGGCAGGCCACCAAAGACGCCGGTGTGATCGCTGGGCTGAACGTCCTAAGGATCATCAACGAGCCCACAGCCGCAGCCATCGCCTACGGCCTCGACAAAGGCAAGCGAGGAGAGCGCAATGTTCTGATCTTTGACCTGGGAGGAGGTACGTTCGATGTGTCCATCCTGACTATTGAAGATGGCATCTTTGAGGTGAAAGCCACAGCAGGAGACACTCACCTGGGTGGGGAGGACTTTGACAACCGCCTGGTCAACCACTTTGTGGAAGAGTTTAAGAGGAAGCACAAGAAGGACATGAGCCAGAACAAGCGTGCACTGAGGAGGCTGCGCACAGCCTGTGAGAGAGCCAAGAGAACCCTGTCCTCCAGCTCTCAGGCCAGCATTGAGATCGACTCCCTGTACGAGGGCACTGACTTTTACACTTCTATTACCAGAGCACGCTTTGAGGAGCTGTGCTCTGACCTGTTCAGGGGAACACTGGAGCCTGTGGAGAAAGCCCTGAGAGATGCCAAAATGGACAAGTCCCAGATCCATGACGTTGTCTTGGTCGGAGGTTCAACGAGAATCCCCAAGATCCAGAAGCTTCTGCAGGATTTCTTCAATGGCAGAGAGCTGAACAAGAGCATCAATCCAGATGAGGCAGTGGCTTACGGTGCAGCTGTTCAGGCTGCCATCTTAATGGGCGACACGTCTGGAAATGTCCAGGATCTGTTGCTGTTGGATGTGGCCCCGCTGTCCCTGGGCATTGAGACAGCAGGTGGAGTCATGACCGCACTCATCAAACGCAACACCACCATCCCAACCAAGCAGACCCAGACCTTCAGCACATACGCAGACAACCAGCCCGGCGTTCTGATCCAAGTGTTTGAAGGTGAGAGAGCCATGACAAAAGACAACAACCTGCTGGGGAAGTTTGAGCTGTCGGGCATCCCACCTGCACCTCGAGGAGTTCCTCAGATTGAGGTGACTTTTGACATTGACGCCAATGGGATTCTGAATGTGTCTGCGGTGGACAAAAGCACTGGCAAAGCGAATAAAATCACCATCACCAATGATAAGGGCAGGCTGAGCAAGGAGGAGATTGAGAGGATGGTGCAGGAAGCAGACAAGTATAAAGCAGAGGACGACCTCCAGAGAGAGAAGATTGCTGCTAAGAATGCCCTTGAGTCCTACGCCTTTAACATGAAGAGCAGTGTAGAGGATGAGAAGATGAAAGGCAAGATCAGTGAGGATGACCAGAAGAAACTCGTGGAGAGGTGCAACCAGGCCATCTCGTGGCTGGAGAACAACCAGCTGGCTGAAAAAGAGGAGTATGAGCATCAGCTGAAGGAGCTGGAGAAGGTGTGTAACCCCATCATCACCAAACTCTACCAGGGAGGCATGCCAGCTGGAGGCTGTGGAGCCCAGGCCCGTGCTGCCTCAGGGGCCAGTGCCCAGGGGCCCACGATTGAAGAGGTCGATTAGAGAAATGGACTTCTTATGTGGACTCAAATTGCTCTTTTAGAATTAGTTTACCATCTGGAAAAGTGTTGCTCCTTCATGGCATGCGGATGATTCATTCATATGGATCAAAATAACTTTATTTGCCATTGTTCAATGTACTACAAGGTTGAAAATGTTAATGTACTGTCAACATGTGAGATTTTAACTGTTTTACTAATGAAACTTTGCACAAAAAGGAAATTACACCTACTGTATGTTGTAAATATTGATCTAAAATATTTTTATATTTATTGGATGGATGGATGGATGGATATTTTTATATTTATTGTTAATAAACTTTTATGAACAAAACATCTTACCTTTGTGTTATTGGCAGTCCATAATGTAATTTATCTTATAATCATGAACATATAAGATGTAAAAGTAAGGAAACAAAACCCTTCTCAGGGTTATGAGGTGAAAGGCTGATTTCTCCTTGGTAAGATTCTCGAGCCTTTACACACACCTGCTGGCCAATTGGTGCTTTCATGATTAGCTACTCTGCACAGTTCTGCTCTTTAAGGGCCTTCCCAAATACTAGAACTGTCAGAGAAAGAAAACCGCACAAATGTTTCCAGGTTATGATCTGTTCTGACTGGTTGCTTTATTAATGCTGCTATGCAGCATGTCCCAAGGAGGAAGGGTTGCTTTGGAGTTCTGCTCCTCCCAAGGATTCTTCCTAATGCTACAAAAAGCGATTTAGTTTGTTCATTACATTTCAAAACTGCACTTCTTTACAGCTGCTTTTAGCCAATGGCTGTCTTTAAGCTGCATATCAATTAATACATCAGTGTGTGACTTTTGAGGGCTTCAGTCCTAGAAAGTAAATAAATGGCAAAAATGAACTATTGAAAGGCTGTCAGAGTGGACAGCAGAGGTCAGTGTTCGTCTACGAGTTCTGTCTACTGTGTCCAGCATCTGACTGACTTGGACATTTATCCACAACTGAACTAAAACTTATATGATCAGGGAAAGTTCAACACTGGGCTGTTCTGTACTGGATCTTAACCGTTTTCATCAGCACAATAATGTGCTCACAACCAGCAATGCCTCCGTAAACTAATCATTGCTTTCCATATCTATTTAGTTACTTATATGTCAAGTGAAACATGCTCACCAAAATCTGCTTTGATTCCTCAACTGGTGACCAGTACTTACTGCTACCTAAGGACATATAAATAATCCCCCAACTGGCACCAGTGACAGTTCAGTCAGCCAGACAGCTCAGATCAGAAACTTTATTTAGACCGAGACTGTTTCCCATACAAGCAATTTGTCTTGATGAGTGCAAACAAGTATGTTACTTACCAAACAGAAGTGAGAAGCACACAGACTGTTAACAGGCATTTTAACTAAGGGAAAATAAAACGACAAATCTCAAGATCAAAGAATAAGAACAGTAAAGAGTCATGGATGGAAACCAATAGCTGAACATCTGTACATATGCATGTTTAACATGTAGACACATTCATAAAAAACTGTTACATACAAATGACAAAATATGAGCGTTTGCAAAAAATGCTACATTCATACAGATGTGCAAATACGCATAAGTTACAGGGAAGTTGCTGTACAACAGTAACGGGAGTTATTTGGTTAGTTTAAGGTTTCAAGTTTAAAGGGCAGTGACCACTGTGGTTGATGAGCCCTACAGCTCTGGGGAGGGGGGGTTGGGGGAGCTGTTCGCATATCTGGTTGTGCTGATTTAAATGTCCATGAATATTCCACCAGAGGGAAGAAGACGTTAGTGGCTGGAACAGGGGGGTTTCCAGGATGAAAGGGGTCGGTTGTCATTTTGCCAGTCCGCTTAATCGCCCTGCTGTTGTAGATGTCCTGAAGCACTGATGACCCCCTCCGTTGTCCTGATTGCGCGCTAGACTTTGGCTCGTTCTTGTGAGGTGGTGAAACCAAACCAGATGTTTACGGATAACTTGAGGATGGACCGGACGATAGATGTACAGAAGTAGCTACCGTTTGCCCTGCTCCCTTCCCTACCTAGCGGGATCAGCATTAACACTCTCTGGGGTGTCCATGAGAAATGCAGAGAACAACTGATGCCTCATACATCTGACGGGACTAGCAAAGCTATCTAGATTAGCTAGCTTAGCTAACGTAGCACCAGATTTCTGCGCTTTTTTGGAAGAATTTTAGGAGATTGTGGAATACTGGTGTATAAGAATAAGCTGAAGGACCACTACGCTTATAAACATTTGATCTTTTCCGCTTTCATTCTTTCCAGAAACAAGCCTGTCTGTTGGTTAGCCAACTGTACAACAATCTGTGTATTTATGTGCAACACACAAACCATTCCCCCTTCTCCGGAGCAACTCATAACAGTTCCGTAGTCTCGGTATTATGGAGCAGCTGACCTAGCAAAAGCAGGAACATACAGAATGAGCTATACTATAATATAGTAGCTATACTGAACAACCCACATGTAACTATAAGAATCCATTCAATCCTGCTTGTGTATCTCCAGAACTGCATGCACAGGAGATTGTCGGCACGACCCCACGGTTCAGCTTCACCGGAGAGGGGGCGAGCCGTGGCGAAGGGCGGAGTGCAGACGGACCCTTCTCGCCCCCGTGGCCACGTGCCTTTGTTTGGTGTGCCGTGTGAATGTGTTTCCCCTTTAATATGACCCACAGTGTTCTCTCACTGTTTTCACCCGTTCCATTTTTCTACGTTATAAACCATCTGATTTTACACATATCCCAGCAACACTAGTGCCCATCATTCTCCTCCAGACGTTTCTAGCGGTTTCTCCAACGCTCGTGCGAATCCAACAAGTTAGAATAAAGCTGATTCGGCCCTCCCACCGCAGACTCGAGAACATACCATTCTACGGAGAGAGCACGGGGGAGGTTCAGGACCTTTCTAGCTTTTTCCTGAATGTTCTAGGTTAAGCTTGTCGTATATAAGTAAAATCTGTCCAATCTATGTAAAAATCCAGGTTTAATGAAAACTTTTTCTAAACTGATTCACTGAACCACATATCGTATTTTGTTGTCTTTAAATGTGAGAGACAGACAATTTTGGATAGGAAGGCTGAACTAATTTTCAAAAGTAAAATATGAACCTATATATATATGCTTGTTCCCCTTTTCGCATATGGATCCCATTAATAAAAACGTTACCACTTCTTTACCTGTTTATTGGAATTGTAGCTTTCCAAAACTCTTCCAGTATGCTTATATGCGAATTGGTTTCTTTAAGGACTGATTCATTCTCATACACATCAGTATTGTTGGACGGGCTGCTACCGGTTGGGTAGCTCGCGCAAACGTGGAGAAATCTCCAGAAGCGTCGCGAGGCGACTGGGGGCGTTGACTACTTCAATATAAAGCACGAGCGGCAGTTCGTGGGAAGCACAGCGTTGACGGAGCGGTGATAAACTCACGAACGAGGAGGAATAAACCTACGGCTTTAACTGTGGCGCAATCTTCAGATAATTCTGAACCTTCTTGAATGTAAGTGCCTTTAATTTTATTCATTTCCATGTTATGTGCTGGGCCACTTTTATAAAATAGCAGTAAGGAACAGCCTGCTGATGTTAAATACCTAGTGAATGAAAGTAAATTCTAAAACAGTACTTACTGTTAATGTGTTATAACTTTATTTACTTCTATGTTATGTGCTACACCACTTTTAAAATAGCAGTAAGCAATAGCCTGCTGATGTTAAATACCTAGTGAATGAAAGTAGATTCTAAAACAGTACTTACTGTTAATGTTTTATAACTAGTTTCAATGCATTTGTCTTAATTGATGCCATTGTTTTCATATGTGTAATTGTAGATAGTGACCACAAACAGTCAAGATGCCATCTGCTAAAGGAGCTGCTATTGGGATTGACCTGGGCACCACTTACTCCTGTGTGGGGGTGTTTCAGCATGGAAAAGTGGAGATCATTGCTAATGACCAGGGCAACAGGACCACACCCAGCTACGTGGCCTTCACAGACACAGAGAGGCTCATTGGAGATGCTGCAAAGAATCAAGTGGCCATGAACCCCAACAACACGGTGTTTGACGCCAAGAGGCTGATTGGCCGGAAGTTCGACGATCCGGTCGTGCAGTCTGACATGAAGCACTGGTCCTTCCAAGTCATCAGTGATGGAGGCAAGCCAAAGGTTCAGGTCGAGTACAAAGGAGAGAAGAAGTCCTTTTACCCTGAAGAGATCTCCTCCATGGTACTGGTGAAAATGAAGGAAATTGCTGAGGCTTATCTGGGTCAGAAGGTAACCGATGCCGTTATTACTGTACCTGCCTACTTCAACGACTCTCAGAGGCAGGCCACCAAAGACGCCGGTGTGATCGCTGGGCTGAACGTCCTAAGGATCATCAACGAGCCCACAGCCGCAGCCATCGCCTACGGCCTCGACAAAGGCAAGCGAGGAGAGCGCAATGTTCTGATCTTTGACCTGGGAGGAGGTACGTTCGATGTGTCCATCCTGACTATTGAAGATGGCATCTTTGAGGTGAAAGCCACAGCAGGAGACACTCACCTGGGTGGGGAGGACTTTGACAACCGCCTGGTCAACCACTTTGTGGAAGAGTTTAAGAGGAAGCACAAGAAGGACATGAGCCAGAACAAGCGTGCACTGAGGAGGCTGCGCACAGCCTGTGAGAGAGCCAAGAGAACCCTGTCCTCCAGCTCTCAGGCCAGCATTGAGATCGACTCCCTGTACGAGGGCACTGACTTTTACACTTCTATTACCAGAGCACGCTTTGAGGAGCTGTGCTCTGACCTGTTCAGGGGAACACTGGAGCCTGTGGAGAAAGCCCTGAGAGATGCCAAAATGGACAAGTCCCAGATCCATGACGTTGTCTTGGTCGGAGGTTCAACGAGAATCCCCAAGATCCAGAAGCTTCTGCAGGATTTCTTCAATGGCAGAGAGCTGAACAAGAGCATCAATCCAGATGAGGCAGTGGCTTACGGTGCAGCTGTTCAGGCTGCCATCTTAATGGGCGACACGTCTGGAAATGTCCAGGATCTGTTGCTGTTGGATGTGGCCCCGCTGTCCCTGGGCATTGAGACAGCAGGTGGAGTCATGACCGCACTCATCAAACGCAACACCACCATCCCAACCAAGCAGACCCAGACCTTCAGCACATACGCAGACAACCAGCCCGGCGTTCTGATCCAAGTGTTTGAAGGTGAGAGAGCCATGACAAAAGACAACAACCTGCTGGGGAAGTTTGAGCTGTCGGGCATCCCACCTGCACCTCGAGGAGTTCCTCAGATTGAGGTGACTTTTGACATTGACGCCAATGGGATTCTGAATGTGTCTGCGGTGGACAAAAGCACTGGCAAAGCGAATAAAATCACCATCACCAATGATAAGGGCAGGCTGAGCAAGGAGGAGATTGAGAGGATGGTGCAGGAAGCAGACAAGTATAAAGCAGAGGACGACCTCCAGAGAGAGAAGATTGCTGCTAAGAATGCCCTTGAGTCCTACGCCTTTAACATGAAGAGCAGTGTAGAGGATGAGAAGATGAAAGGCAAGATCAGTGAGGATGACCAGAAGAAACTCGTGGAGAGGTGCAACCAGGCCATCTCGTGGCTGGAGAACAACCAGCTGGCTGAAAAAGAGGAGTATGAGCATCAGCTGAAGGAGCTGGAGAAGGTGTGTAACCCCATCATCACCAAACTCTACCAGGGAGGCATGCCAGCTGGAGGCTGTGGAGCCCAGGCCCGTGCTGCCTCAGGGGCCAGTGCCCAGGGGCCCACGATTGAAGAGGTCGATTAGAGAAATGGACTTCTTATGTGGACTCAAATTGCTCTTTTAGAATTAGTTTACCATCTGGAAAAGTGTTGCTCCTTCATGGCATGCGGATGATTCATTCATATGGATCAAAATAACTTTATTTGCCATTGTTCAATGTACTACAAGGTTGAAAATGTTAATGTACTGTCAACATGTGAGATTTTAACTGTTTTACTAATGAAACTTTGCACAAAAAGGAAATTACACCTACTGTATGTTGTAAATATTGATCTAAAATATTTTTATATTTATTGGATGGATGGATGGATGGATGGATATTTTTATATTTATTGTTAATAAACTTTTATGAACAAAACATCTTACCTTTGTGTTATTGGCAGTCCATAATGTAATTTATCTTATAATCATGAACATATAAGATGTAAAAGTAAGGAAACAAAACCCTTCTCAGGGTTATGAGGTGAAAGGCTGATTTCTCCTTGGTAAGATTCTCGAGCCTTTACACACACCTGCTGGCCAATTGGTGCTTTCATGATTAGCTACTCTGCACAGTTCTGCTCTTTAAGGGCCTTCCCAAATACTAGAACTGTCAGAGAAAGAAAACCGCACAAATGTTTCCAGGTTATGATCTGTTCTGACTGGTTGCTTTATTAATGCTGCTATGCAGCATGTCCCAAGGAGGAAGGGTTGCTTTGGAGTTCTGCTCCTCCCAAGGATTCTTCCTAATGCTACAAAAAGCGATTTAGTTTGTTCATTACATTTCAAAACTGCACTTCTTTACAGCTGCTTTTAGCCAATGGCTGTCTTTAAGCTGCATATCAATTAATACATCAGTGTGTGACTTTTGAGGGCTTCAGTCCTAGAAAGTAAATAAATGGCAAAAATGAACTATTGAAAGGCTGTCAGAGTGGACAGCAGAGGTCAGTGTTCGTCTACGAGTTCTGTCTACTGTGCAGCATCTGACTGACTTGGACATTTATCCACAACTGAACTAAAACTTATATGATCAGGGAAAGTTCAACACTGGGCTGTTCTGTACTGGATCTTAACCGTTTTCATCAGCACAATAATGTGCTCACAACCAGCAATGCCTCCGTAAACTAATCATTGCTTTCCATATCTATTTAGTTACTTATATGTCAAGTGAAACATGCTCACCAAAATCTGCTTTGATTCCTCAACTGGTGACCAGTACTTACTGCTACCTAAGGACATATAAATAATCCCCCAACTGGCACCAGTGACAGTTCAGTCAGCCAGACAGCTCAGATCAGAAACTTTATTTAGACCGAGACTGTTTCCCATACAAGCAATTTGTCTTGATGAGTGCAAACAAGTATGTTACTTACCAAACAGAAGTGAGAAGCACACAGACTGTTAACAGGCATTTTAACTAAGGGAAAATAAAACGACAAATCTCAAGATCAAAGAATAAGAACAGTAAAGAGTCATGGATGGAAACCAATAGCTGAACATCTGTACATATGCATGTTTAACATGTAGACACATTCATAAAAAACTGTTACATACAAATGACAAAATATGAGCGTTTGCAAAAAATGCTACATTCATACAGATGTGCAAATACGCATAAGTTACAGGGAAGTTGCTGTACAACAGTAACGGGAGTTATTTGGTTAGTTTAAGGTTTCAAGTTTAAAGGGCAGTGACCACTGTGGTTGATGAGCCCTACAGCTCTGGGGAGGGGGGGTTGGGGGAGCTGTTCGCATATCTGGTTGTGCTGATTTAAATGTCCATGAATATTCCACCAGAGGGAAGAAGACGTTAGTGGCTGGAACAGGGGGGTTTCCAGGATGAAAGGGGTCGGTTGTCATTTTGCCAGTCCGCTTAATCGCCCTGCTGTTGTAGATGTCCTGAAGCACTGATGACCCCCTCCGTTGTCCTGATTGCGCGCTAGACTTTGGCTCGTTCTTGTGAGGTGGTGAAACCAAACCAGATGTTTACGGATAACTTGAGGATGGACCGGACGATAGATGTACAGAAGTAGCTACCGTTTGCCCTGCTCCCTTCCCTACCTAGCGGGATCAGCATTAACACTCTCTGGGGTGTCCATGAGAAATGCAGAGAACAACTGATGCCTCATACATCTGACGGGACTAGCAAAGCTATCTAGATTAGCTAGCTTAGCTAACGTAGCACCAGATTTCTGCGCTTTTTTGGAAGAATTTTAGGAGATTGTGGAATACTGGTGTATAAGAATAAGCTGAAGGACCACTACGCTTATAAACATTTGATCTTTTCCGCTTTCATTCTTTCCAGAAACAAGCCTGTCTGTTGGTTAGCCAACTGTACAACAATCTGTGTATTTATGTGCAACACACAAACCATTCCCCCTTCTCCGGAGCAACTCATAACAGTTCCGTAGTCTCGGTATTATGGAGCAGCTGACCTAGCAAAAGCAGGAACATACAGAATGAGCTATACTATAATATAGTAGCTATACTGAACAACCCACATGTAACTATAAGAATCCATTCAATCCTGCTTGTGTATCTCCAGAACTGCATGCACAGGAGATTGTCGGCACGACCCCACGGTTCAGCTTCACCGGAGAGGGGGCGAGCCGTGGCGAAGGGCGGAGTGCAGACGGACCCTTCTCGCCCCCGTGGCCACGTGCCTTTGTTTGGTGTGCCGTGTGAATGTGTTTCCCCTTTAATATGACCCACAGTGTTCTCTCACTGTTTTCACCCGTTCCATTTTTCTACGTTATAAACCATCTGATTTTACACATATCCCAGCAACACTAGTGCCCATCATTCTCCTCCAGACGTTTCTAGCGGTTTCTCCAACGCTCGTGCGAATCCAACAAGTTAGAATAAAGCTGATTCGGCCCTCCCACCGCAGACTCGAGAACATACCATTCTACGGAGAGAGCACGGGGGAGGTTCAGGACCTTTCTAGCTTTTTCCTGAATGTTCTAGGTTAAGCTTGTCGTATATAAGTAAAATCTGTCCAATCTATGTAAAAATCCAGGTTTAATGAAAACTTTTTCTAAACTGATTCACTGAACCACATATCGTATTTTGTTGTCTTTAAATGTGAGAGACAGACAATTTTGGATAGGAAGGCTGAACTAATTTTCAAAAGTAAAATATGAACCTATATATATATGCTTGTTCCCCTTTTCGCATATGGATCCCATTAATAAAAACGTTACCACTTCTTTACCTGTTTATTGGAATTGTAGCTTTCCAAAACTCTTCCAGTATGCTTATATGCGAATTGGTTTCTTTAAGGACTGATTCATTCTCATACACATCAGTATTGTTGGACGGGCTGCTACCGGTTGGGTAGCTCGCGCAAACGTGGAGAAATCTCCAGAAGCGTCGCGAGGCGACTGGGGGCGTTGACTACTTCAATATAAAGCACGAGCGGCAGTTCGTGGGAAGCACAGCGTTGACGGAGCGGTGATAAACTCACGAACGAGGAGGAATAAACCTACGGCTTTAACTGTGGCGCAATCTTCAGATAATTCTGAACCTTCTTGAATGTAAGTGCCTTTAATTTTATTCATTTCCATGTTATGTGCTGGGCCACTTTTATAAAATAGCAGTAAGGAACAGCCTGCTGATGTTAAATACCTAGTGAATGAAAGTAAATTCTAAAACAGTACTTACTGTTAATGTGTTATAACTTTATTTACTTCTATGTTATGTGCTACACCACTTTTAAAATAGCAGTAAGCAATAGCCTGCTGATGTTAAATACCTAGTGAATGAAAGTAGATTCTAAAACAGTACTTACTGTTAATGTTTTATAACTAGTTTCAATGCATTTGTCTTAATTGATGCCATTGTTTTCATATGTGTAATTGTAGATAGTGACCACAAACAGTCAAGATGCCATCTGCTAAAGGAGCTGCTATTGGGATTGACCTGGGCACCACTTACTCCTGTGTGGGGGTGTTTCAGCATGGAAAAGTGGAGATCATTGCTAATGACCAGGGCAACAGGACCACACCCAGCTACGTGGCCTTCACAGACACAGAGAGGCTCATTGGAGATGCTGCAAAGAATCAAGTGGCCATGAACCCCAACAACACGGTGTTTGACGCCAAGAGGCTGATTGGCCGGAAGTTCGACGATCCGGTCGTGCAGTCTGACATGAAGCACTGGTCCTTCCAAGTCATCAGTGATGGAGGCAAGCCAAAGGTTCAGGTCGAGTACAAAGGAGAGAAGAAGTCATTTTACCCTGAAGAGATCTCCTCCATGGTACTGGTGAAAATGAAGGAAATTGCTGAGGCTTATCTGGGTCAGAAGGTAACCGATGCCGTTATTACTGTACCTGCCTACTTCAACGACTCTCAGAGGCAGGCCACCAAAGACGCCGGTGTGATCGCTGGGCTGAACGTCCTAAGGATCATCAACGAGCCCACAGCCGCAGCCATCGCCTACGGCCTCGACAAAGGCAAGCGAGGAGAGCGCAATGTTCTGATCTTTGACCTGGGAGGAGGTACGTTCGATGTGTCCATCCTGACTATTGAAGATGGCATCTTTGAGGTGAAAGCCACAGCAGGAGACACTCACCTGGGTGGGGAGGACTTTGACAACCGCCTGGTCAACCACTTTGTGGAAGAGTTTAAGAGGAAGCACAAGAAGGACATGAGCCAGAACAAGCGTGCACTGAGGAGGCTGCGCACAGCCTGTGAGAGAGCCAAGAGAACCCTGTCCTCCAGCTCTCAGGCCAGCATTGAGATCGACTCCCTGTACGAGGGCACTGACTTTTACACTTCTATTACCAGAGCACGCTTTGAGGAGCTGTGCTCTGACCTGTTCAGGGGAACACTGGAGCCTGTGGAGAAAGCCCTGAGAGATGCCAAAATGGACAAGTCCCAGATCCATGACGTTGTCTTGGTCGGAGGTTCAACGAGAATCCCCAAGATCCAGAAGCTTCTGCAGGATTTCTTCAATGGCAGAGAGCTGAACAAGAGCATCAATCCAGATGAGGCAGTGGCTTACGGTGCAGCTGTTCAGGCTGCCATCTTAATGGGCGACACGTCTGGAAATGTCCAGGATCTGTTGCTGTTGGATGTGGCCCCGCTGTCCCTGGGCATTGAGACAGCAGGTGGAGTCATGACCGCACTCATCAAACGCAACACCACCATCCCAACCAAGCAGACCCAGACCTTCAGCACATACGCAGACAACCAGCCCGGCGTTCTGATCCAAGTGTTTGAAGGTGAGAGAGCCATGACAAAAGACAACAACCTGCTGGGGAAGTTTGAGCTGTCGGGCATCCCACCTGCACCTCGAGGAGTTCCTCAGATTGAGGTGACTTTTGACATTGACGCCAATGGGATTCTGAATGTGTCTGCGGTGGACAAAAGCACTGGCAAAGCGAATAAAATCACCATCACCAATGATAAGGGCAGGCTGAGCAAGGAGGAGATTGAGAGGATGGTGCAGGAAGCAGACAAGTATAAAGCAGAGGACGACCTCCAGAGAGAGAAGATTGCTGCTAAGAATGCCCTTGAGTCCTACGCCTTTAACATGAAGAGCAGTGTAGAGGATGAGAAGATGAAAGGCAAGATCAGTGAGGATGACCAGAAGAAACTCGTGGAGAGGTGCAACCAGGCCATCTCGTGGCTGGAGAACAACCAGCTGGCTGAAAAAGAGGAGTATGAGCATCAGCTGAAGGAGCTGGAGAAGGTGTGTAACCCCATCATCACCAAACTCTACCAGGGAGGCATGCCAGCTGGAGGCTGTGGAGCCCAGGCCCGTGCTGCCTCAGGGGCCAGTGCCCAGGGGCCCACGATTGAAGAGGTCGATTAGAGAAATGGACTTCTTATGTGGACTCAAATTGCTCTTTTAGAATTAGTTTACCATCTGGAAAAGTGTTGCTCCTTCATGGCATGCGGATGATTCATTCATATGGATCAAAATAACTTTATTTGCCATTGTTCAATGTACTACAAGGTTGAAAATGTTAATGTACTGTCAACATGTGAGATTTTAACTGTTTTACTAATGAAACTTTGCACAAAAAGGAAATTACACCTACTGTATGTTGTAAATATTGATCTAAAATATTTTTATATTTATTGGATGGATGGATGGATGGATATTTTTATATTTATTGTTAATAAACTTTTATGAACAAAACATCTTACCTTTGTGTTATTGGCAGTCCATAATGTAATTTATCTTATAATCATGAACATATAAGATGTAAAAGTAAGGAAACAAAACCCTTCTCAGGGTTATGAGGTGAAAGGCTGATTTCTCCTTGGTAAGATTCTCGAGCCTTTACACACACCTGCTGGCCAATTGGTGCTTTCATGATTAGCTACTCTGCACAGTTCTGCTCTTTAAGGGCCTTCCCAAATACTAGAACTGTCAGAGAAAGAAAACCGCACAAATGTTTCCAGGTTATGATCTGTTCTGACTGGTTGCTTTATTAATGCTGCTATGCAGCATGTCCCAAGGAGGAAGGGTTGCTTTGGAGTTCTGCTCCTCCCAAGGATTCTTCCTAATGCTACAAAAAGCGATTTAGTTTGTTCATTACATTTCAAAACTGCACTTCTTTACAGCTGCTTTTAGCCAATGGCTGTCTTTAAGCTGCATATCAATTAATACATCAGTGTGTGACTTTTGAGGGCTTCAGTCCTAGAAAGTAAATAAATGGCAAAAATGAACTATTGAAAGGCTGTCAGAGTGGACAGCAGAGGTCAGTGTTCGTCTACGAGTTCTGTCTACTGTGTCCAGCATCTGACTGACTTGGACATTTATCCACAACTGAACTAAAACTTATATGATCAGGGAAAGTTCAACACTGGGCTGTTCTGTACTGGATCTTAACCGTTTTCATCAGCACAATAATGTGCTCACAACCAGCAATGCCTCCGTAAACTAATCATTGCTTTCCATATCTATTTAGTTACTTATATGTCAAGTGAAACATGCTCACCAAAATCTGCTTTGATTCCTCAACTGGTGACCAGTACTTACTGCTACCTAAGGACATATAAATAATCCCCCAACTGGCACCAGTGACAGTTCAGTCAGCCAGACAGCTCAGATCAGAAACTTTATTTAGACCGAGACTGTTTCCCATACAAGCAATTTGTCTTGATGAGTGCAAACAAGTATGTTACTTACCAAACAGAAGTGAGAAGCACACAGACTGTTAACAGGCATTTTAACTAAGGGAAAATAAAACGACAAATCTCAAGATCAAAGAATAAGAACAGTAAAGAGTCATGGATGGAAACCAATAGCTGAACATCTGTACATATGCATGTTTAACATGTAGACACATTCATAAAAAACTGTTACATACAAATGACAAAATATGAGCGTTTGCAAAAAATGCTACATTCATACAGATGTGCAAATACGCATAAGTTACAGGGAAGTTGCTGTACAACAGTAACGGGAGTTATTTGGTTAGTTTAAGGTTTCAAGTTTAAAGGGCAGTGACCACTGTGGTTGATGAGCCCTACAGCTCTGGGGAGGGGGGGTTGGGGGAGCTGTTCGCATATCTGGTTGTGCTGATTTAAATGTCCATGAATATTCCACCAGAGGGAAGAAGACGTTAGTGGCTGGAACAGGGGGGTTTCCAGGATGAAAGGGGTCGGTTGTCATTTTGCCAGTCCGCTTAATCGCCCTGCTGTTGTAGATGTCCTGAAGCACTGATGACCCCCTCCGTTGTCCTGATTGCGCGCTAGACTTTGGCTCGTTCTTGTGAGGTGGTGAAACCAAACCAGATGTTTACGGATAACTTGAGGATGGACCGGACGATAGATGTACAGAAGTAGCTACCGTTTGCCCTGCTCCCTTCCCTACCTAGCGGGATCAGCATTAACACTCTCTGGGGTGTCCATGAGAAATGCAGAGAACAACTGATGCCTCATACATCTGACGGGACTAGCAAAGCTATCTAGATTAGCTAGCTTAGCTAACGTAGCACCAGATTTCTGCGCTTTTTTGGAAGAATTTTAGGAGATTGTGGAATACTGGTGTATAAGAATAAGCTGAAGGACCACTACGCTTATAAACATTTGATCTTTTCCGCTTTCATTCTTTCCAGAAACAAGCCTGTCTGTTGGTTAGCCAACTGTACAACAATCTGTGTATTTATGTGCAACACACAAACCATTCCCCCTTCTCCGGAGCAACTCATAACAGTTCCGTAGTCTCGGTATTATGGAGCAGCTGACCTAGCAAAAGCAGGAACATACAGAATGAGCTATACTATAATATAGTAGCTATACTGAACAACCCACATGTAACTATAAGAATCCATTCAATCCTGCTTGTGTATCTCCAGAACTGCATGCACAGGAGATTGTCGGCACGACCCCACGGTTCAGCTTCACCGGAGAGGGGGCGAGCCGTGGCGAAGGGCGGAGTGCAGACGGACCCTTCTCGCCCCCGTGGCCACGTGCCTTTGTTTGGTGTGCCGTGTGAATGTGTTTCCCCTTTAATATGACCCACAGTGTTCTCTCACTGTTTTCACCCGTTCCATTTTTCTACGTTATAAACCATCTGATTTTACACATATCCCAGCAACACTAGTGCCCATCATTCTCCTCCAGACGTTTCTAGCGGTTTCTCCAACGCTCGTGCGAATCCAACAAGTTAGAATAAAGCTGATTCGGCCCTCCCACCGCAGACTCGAGAACATACCATTCTACGGAGAGAGCACGGGGGAGGTTCAGGACCTTTCTAGCTTTTTCCTGAATGTTCTAGGTTAAGCTTGTCGTATATAAGTAAAATCTGTCCAATCTATGTAAAAATCCAGGTTTAATGAAAACTTTTTCTAAACTGATTCACTGAACCACATATCGTATTTTGTTGTCTTTAAATGTGAGAGACAGACAATTTTGGATAGGAAGGCTGAACTAATTTTCAAAAGTAAAATATGAACCTATATATATATGCTTGTTCCCCTTTTCGCATATGGATCCCATTAATAAAAACGTTACCACTTCTTTACCTGTTTATTGGAATTGTAGCTTTCCAAAACTCTTCCAGTATGCTTATATGCGAATTGGTTTCTTTAAGGACTGATTCATTCTCATACACATCAGTATTGTTGGACGGGCTGCTACCGGTTGGGTAGCTCGCGCAAACGTGGAGAAATCTCCAGAAGCGTCGCGAGGCGACTGGGGGCGTTGACTACTTCAATATAAAGCACGAGCGGCAGTTCGTGGGAAGCACAGCGTTGACGGAGCGGTGATAAACTCACGAACGAGGAGGAATAAACCTACGGCTTTAACTGTGGCGCAATCTTCAGATAATTCTGAACCTTCTTGAATGTAAGTGCCTTTAATTTTATTCATTTCCATGTTATGTGCTGGGCCACTTTTATAAAATAGCAGTAAGGAACAGCCTGCTGATGTTAAATACCTAGTGAATGAAAGTAAATTCTAAAACAGTACTTACTGTTAATGTGTTATAACTTTATTTACTTCTATGTTATGTGCTACACCACTTTTAAAATAGCAGTAAGCAATAGCCTGCTGATGTTAAATACCTAGTGAATGAAAGTAGATTCTAAAACAGTACTTACTGTTAATGTTTTATAACTAGTTTCAATGCATTTGTCTTAATTGATGCCATTGTTTTCATATGTGTAATTGTAGATAGTGACCACAAACAGTCAAGATGCCATCTGCTAAAGGAGCTGCTATTGGGATTGACCTGGGCACCACTTACTCCTGTGTGGGGGTGTTTCAGCATGGAAAAGTGGAGATCATTGCTAATGACCAGGGCAACAGGACCACACCCAGCTACGTGGCCTTCACAGACACAGAGAGGCTCATTGGAGATGCTGCAAAGAATCAAGTGGCCATGAACCCCAACAACACGGTGTTTGACGCCAAGAGGCTGATTGGCCGGAAGTTCGACGATCCGGTCGTGCAGTCTGACATGAAGCACTGGTCCTTCCAAGTCATCAGTGATGGAGGCAAGCCAAAGGTTCAGGTCGAGTACAAAGGAGAGAAGAAGTCCTTTTACCCTGAAGAGATCTCCTCCATGGTACTGGTGAAAATGAAGGAAATTGCTGAGGCTTATCTGGGTCAGAAGGTAACCGATGCCGTTATTACTGTACCTGCCTACTTCAACGACTCTCAGAGGCAGGCCACCAAAGACGCCGGTGTGATCGCTGGGCTGAACGTCCTAAGGATCATCAACGAGCCCACAGCCGCAGCCATCGCCTACGGCCTCGACAAAGGCAAGCGAGGAGAGCGCAATGTTCTGATCTTTGACCTGGGAGGAGGTACGTTCGATGTGTCCATCCTGACTATTGAAGATGGCATCTTTGAGGTGAAAGCCACAGCAGGAGACACTCACCTGGGTGGGGAGGACTTTGACAACCGCCTGGTCAACCACTTTGTGGAAGAGTTTAAGAGGAAGCACAAGAAGGACATGAGCCAGAACAAGCGTGCACTGAGGAGGCTGCGCACAGCCTGTGAGAGAGCCAAGAGAACCCTGTCCTCCAGCTCTCAGGCCAGCATTGAGATCGACTCCCTGTACGAGGGCACTGACTTTTACACTTCTATTACCAGAGCACGCTTTGAGGAGCTGTGCTCTGACCTGTTCAGGGGAACACTGGAGCCTGTGGAGAAAGCCCTGAGAGATGCCAAAATGGACAAGTCCCAGATCCATGACGTTGTCTTGGTCGGAGGTTCAACGAGAATCCCCAAGATCCAGAAGCTTCTGCAGGATTTCTTCAATGGCAGAGAGCTGAACAAGAGCATCAATCCAGATGAGGCAGTGGCTTACGGTGCAGCTGTTCAGGCTGCCATCTTAATGGGCGACACGTCTGGAAATGTCCAGGATCTGTTGCTGTTGGATGTGGCCCCGCTGTCCCTGGGCATTGAGACAGCAGGTGGAGTCATGACCGCACTCATCAAACGCAACACCACCATCCCAACCAAGCAGACCCAGACCTTCAGCACATACGCAGACAACCAGCCCGGCGTTCTGATCCAAGTGTTTGAAGGTGAGAGAGCCATGACAAAAGACAACAACCTGCTGGGGAAGTTTGAGCTGTCGGGCATCCCACCTGCACCTCGAGGAGTTCCTCAGATTGAGGTGACTTTTGACATTGACGCCAATGGGATTCTGAATGTGTCTGCGGTGGACAAAAGCACTGGCAAAGCGAATAAAATCACCATCACCAATGATAAGGGCAGGCTGAGCAAGGAGGAGATTGAGAGGATGGTGCAGGAAGCAGACAAGTATAAAGCAGAGGACGACCTCCAGAGAGAGAAGATTGCTGCTAAGAATGCCCTTGAGTCCTACGCCTTTAACATGAAGAGCAGTGTAGAGGATGAGAAGATGAAAGGCAAGATCAGTGAGGATGACCAGAAGAAACTCGTGGAGAGGTGCAACCAGGCCATCTCGTGGCTGGAGAACAACCAGCTGGCTGAAAAAGAGGAGTATGAGCATCAGCTGAAGGAGCTGGAGAAGGTGTGTAACCCCATCATCACCAAACTCTACCAGGGAGGCATGCCAGCTGGAGGCTGTGGAGCCCAGGCCCGTGCTGCCTCAGGGGCCAGTGCCCAGGGGCCCACGATTGAAGAGGTCGATTAGAGAAATGGACTTCTTATGTGGACTCAAATTGCTCTTTTAGAATTAGTTTACCATCTGGAAAAGTGTTGCTCCTTCATGGCATGCGGATGATTCATTCATATGGATCAAAATAACTTTATTTGCCATTGTTCAATGTACTACAAGGTTGAAAATGTTAATGTACTGTCAACATGTGAGATTTTAACTGTTTTACTAATGAAACTTTGCACAAAAAGGAAATTACACCTACTGTATGTTGTAAATATTGGTCTAAAATATTTTTATATTTGTTGGATGGATGGATGGATGGATGGATATTTTTATATTTATTGTTAATAAACTTTTATGAACAAAACATCTTACCTTTGTGTTATTGGCAGTCCATAATGTAATTTATCTTATAATCATGAACATATAAGATGTAAAAGTAAGGAAACAAAACCCTTCTCAGGGTTATGAGGTGAAAGGCTGATTTCTCCTTGGTAAGATTCTCGAGCCTTTACACACACCTGCTGGCCAATTGGTGCTTTCATGATTAGCTACTCTGCACAGTTCTGCTCTTTAAGGGCCTTCCCAAATACTAGAACTGTCAGAGAAAGAAAACCGCACAAATGTTTCCAGGTTATGATCTGTTCTGACTGGTTGCTTTATTAATGCTGCTATGCAGCATGTCCCAAGGAGGAAGGGTTGCTTTGGAGTTCTGCTCCTCCCAAGGATTCTTCCTAATGCTACAAAAAGCGATTTAGTTTGTTCATTACATTTCAAAACTGCACTTCTTTACAGCTGCTTTTAGCCAATGGCTGTCTTTAAGCTGCATATCAATTAATACATCAGTGTGTGACTTTTGAGGGCTTCAGTCCTAGAAAGTAAATAAATGGCAAAAATGAACTATTGAAAGGCTGTCAGAGTGGACAGCAGAGGTCAGTGTTCGTCTACGAGTTCTGTCTACTGTGTCCAGCATCTGACTGACTTGGACATTTATCCACAACTGAACTAAAACTTATATGATCAGGGAAAGTTCAACACTGGGCTGTTCTGTACTGGATCTTAACCGTTTTCATCAGCACAATAATGTGCTCACAACCAGCAATGCCTCCGTAAACTAATCATTGCTTTCCATATCTATTTAGTTACTTATATGTCAAGTGAAACATGCTCACCAAAATCTGCTTTGATTCCTCAACTGGTGACCAGTACTTACTGCTACCTAAGGACATATAAATAATCCCCCAACTGGCACCAGTGACAGTTCAGTCAGCCAGACAGCTCAGATCAGAAACTTTATTTAGACCGAGACTGTTTCCCATACAAGCAATTTGTCTTGATGAGTGCAAACAAGTATGTTACTTACCAAACAGAAGTGAGAAGCACACAGACTGTTAACAGGCATTTTAACTAAGGGAAAATAAAACGACAAATCTCAAGATCAAAGAATAAGAACAGTAAAGAGTCATGGATGGAAACCAATAACTGAACATCTGTACATATGCATGTTTAACATGTAGACACATTCATAAAAAACTGTTACATACAAATGACAAAATATGAGCGTTTGCAAAAAATGCTACATTCATACAGATGTGCAAATACGCATAAGTTACAGGGAAGTTGCTGTACAACAGTAACGGGAGTTATTTGGTTAGTTTAAGGTTTCAAGTTTAAAGGGCAGTGACCACTGTGGTTGATGAGCCCTACAGCTCTGGGGAGGGGGGGTTGGGGGAGCTGTTCGCATATCTGGTTGTGCTGATTTAAATGTCCATGAATATTCCACCAGAGGGAAGAAGACGTTAGTGGCTGGAACAGGGGGGTTTCCAGGATGAAAGGGGTCGGTTGTCATTTTGCCAGTCCGCTTAATCGCCCTGCTGTTGTAGATGTCCTGATGCACTGATGACCCCCTCCGTTGTCCTGATTGCGCGCTAGACTTTGGCTCGTTCTTGTGAGGTGGTGAAACCAAACCAGATGTTTACGGATAACTTGAGGATGGACCGGACGATAGATGTACAGAAGTAGCTACCGTTTGCCCTGCTCCCTTCCCTACCTAGCGGGATCAGCATTAACACTCTCTGGGGTGTCCATGAGAAATGCAGAGAACAACTGATGCCTCATACATCTGACGGGACTAGCAAAGCTATCTAGATTAGCTAGCTTAGCTAACGTAGCACCAGATTTCTGCGCTTTTTTGGAAGAATTTTAGGAGATTGTGGAATACTGGTGTATAAGAATAAGCTGAAGGACCACTACGCTTATAAACATTTGATCTTTTCCGCTTTCATTCTTTCCAGAAACAAGCCTGTCTGTTGGTTAGCCAACTGTACAACAATCTGTGTATTTATGTGCAACACACAAACCATTCCCCCTTCTCCGGAGCAACTCATAACAGTTCCGTAGTCTCGGTATTATGGAGCAGCTGACCTAGCAAAAGCAGGAACATACAGAATGAGCTATACTATAATATAGTAGCTATACTGAACAACCCACATGTAACTATAAGAATCCATTCAATCCTGCTTGTGTATCTCCAGAACTGCATGCACAGGAGATTGTCGGCACGACCCCACGGTTCAGCTTCACCGGAGAGGGGGCGAGCCGTGGCGAAGGGCGGAGTGCAGACGGACCCTTCTCGCCCCCGTGGCCACGTGCCTTTGTTTGGTGTGCCGTGTGAATGTGTTTCCCCTTTAATATGACCCACAGTGTTCTCTCACTGTTTTCACCCGTTCCATTTTTCTACGTTATAAACCATCTGATTTTACACATATCCCAGCAACACTAGTGCCCATCATTCTCCTCCAGACGTTTCTAGCGGTTTCTCCAACGCTCGTGCGAATCCAACAAGTTAGAATAAAGCTGATTCGGCCCTCCCACCGCAGACTCGAGAACATACCATTCTACGGAGAGAGCACGGGGGAGGTTCAGGACCTTTCTAGCTTTTTCCTGAATGTTCTAGGTTAAGCTTGTCGTATATAAGTAAAATCTGTCCAATCTATGTAAAAATCCAGGTTTAATGAAAACTTTTTCTAAACTGATTCACTGAACCACATATCGTATTTTGTTGTCTTTAAATGTGAGAGACAGACAATTTTGGATAGGAAGGCTGAACTAATTTTCAAAAGTAAAATATGAACCTATATATATATGCTTGTTCCCCTTTTCGCATATGGATCCCATTAATAAAAACGTTACCACTTCTTTACCTGTTTATTGGAATTGTAGCTTTCCAAAACTCTTCCAGTATGCTTATATGCGAATTGGTTTCTTTAAGGACTGATTCATTCTCATACACATCAGTATTGTTGGACGGGCTGCTACCGGTTGGGTAGCTCGCGCAAACGTGGAGAAATCTCCAGAAGCGTCGCGAGGCGACTGGGGGCGTTGACTACTTCAATATAAAGCACGAGCGGCAGTTCGTGGGAAGCACAGCGTTGACGGAGCGGTGATAAACTCACGAACGAGGAGGAATAAACCTACGGCTTTAACTGTGGCGCAATCTTCAGATAATTCTGAACCTTCTTGAATGTAAGTGCCTTTAATTTTATTCATTTCCATGTTATGTGCTGGGCCACTTTTATAAAATAGCAGTAAGGAACAGCCTGCTGATGTTAAATACCTAGTGAATGAAAGTAAATTCTAAAACAGTACTTACTGTTAATGTGTTATAACTTTATTTACTTCTATGTTATGTGCTACACCACTTTTAAAATAGCAGTAAGCAATAGCCTGCTGATGTTAAATACCTAGTGAATGAAAGTAGATTCTAAAACAGTACTTACTGTTAATGTTTTATAACTAGTTTCAATGCATTTGTCTTAATTGATGCCATTGTTTTCATATGTGTAATTGTAGATAGTGACCACAAACAGTCAAGATGCCATCTGCTAAAGGAGCTGCTATTGGGATTGACCTGGGCACCACTTACTCCTGTGTGGGGGTGTTTCAGCATGGAAAAGTGGAGATCATTGCTAATGACCAGGGCAACAGGACCACACCCAGCTACGTGGCCTTCACAGACACAGAGAGGCTCATTGGAGATGCTGCAAAGAATCAAGTGGCCATGAACCCCAACAACACGGTGTTTGACGCCAAGAGGCTGATTGGCCGGAAGTTCGACGATCCGGTCGTGCAGTCTGACATGAAGCACTGGTCCTTCCAAGTCATCAGTGATGGAGGCAAGCCAAAGGTTCAGGTCGAGTACAAAGGAGAGAAGAAGTCATTTTACCCTGAAGAGATCTCCTCCATGGTACTGGTGAAAATGAAGGAAATTGCTGAGGCTTATCTGGGTCAGAAGGTAACCGATGCCGTTATTACTGTACCTGCCTACTTCAACGACTCTCAGAGGCAGGCCACCAAAGACGCCGGTGTGATCGCTGGGCTGAACGTCCTAAGGATCATCAACGAGCCCACAGCCGCAGCCATCGCCTACGGCCTCGACAAAGGCAAGCGAGGAGAGCGCAATGTTCTGATCTTTGACCTGGGAGGAGGTACGTTCGATGTGTCCATCCTGACTATTGAAGATGGCATCTTTGAGGTGAAAGCCACAGCAGGAGACACTCACCTGGGTGGGGAGGACTTTGACAACCGCCTGGTCAACCACTTTGTGGAAGAGTTTAAGAGGAAGCACAAGAAGGACATGAGCCAGAACAAGCGTGCACTGAGGAGGCTGCGCACAGCCTGTGAGAGAGCCAAGAGAACCCTGTCCTCCAGCTCTCAGGCCAGCATTGAGATCGACTCCCTGTACGAGGGCACTGACTTTTACACTTCTATTACCAGAGCACGCTTTGAGGAGCTGTGCTCTGACCTGTTCAGGGGAACACTGGAGCCTGTGGAGAAAGCCCTGAGAGATGCCAAAATGGACAAGTCCCAGATCCATGACGTTGTCTTGGTCGGAGGTTCAACGAGAATCCCCAAGATCCAGAAGCTTCTGCAGGATTTCTTCAATGGCAGAGAGCTGAACAAGAGCATCAATCCAGATGAGGCAGTGGCTTACGGTGCAGCTGTTCAGGCTGCCATCTTAATGGGCGACACGTCTGGAAATGTCCAGGATCTGTTGCTGTTGGATGTGGCCCCGCTGTCCCTGGGCATTGAGACAGCAGGTGGAGTCATGACCGCACTCATCAAACGCAACACCACCATCCCAACCAAGCAGACCCAGACCTTCAGCACATACGCAGACAACCAGCCCGGCGTTCTGATCCAAGTGTTTGAAGGTGAGAGAGCCATGACAAAAGACAACAACCTGCTGGGGAAGTTTGAGCTGTCGGGCATCCCACCTGCACCTCGAGGAGTTCCTCAGATTGAGGTGACTTTTGACATTGACGCCAATGGGATTCTGAATGTGTCTGCGGTGGACAAAAGCACTGGCAAAGCGAATAAAATCACCATCACCAATGATAAGGGCAGGCTGAGCAAGGAGGAGATTGAGAGGATGGTGCAGGAAGCAGACAAGTATAAAGCAGAGGACGACCTCCAGAGAGAGAAGATTGCTGCTAAGAATGCCCTTGAGTCCTACGCCTTTAACATGAAGAGCAGTGTAGAGGATGAGAAGATGAAAGGCAAGATCAGTGAGGATGACCAGAAGAAACTCGTGGAGAGGTGCAACCAGGCCATCTCGTGGCTGGAGAACAACCAGCTGGCTGAAAAAGAGGAGTATGAGCATCAGCTGAAGGAGCTGGAGAAGGTGTGTAACCCCATCATCACCAAACTCTACCAGGGAGGCATGCCAGCTGGAGGCTGTGGAGCCCAGGCCCGTGCTGCCTCAGGGGCCAGTGCCCAGGGGCCCACGATTGAAGAGGTCGATTAGAGAAATGGACTTCTTATGTGGACTCAAATTGCTCTTTTAGAATTAGTTTACCATCTGGAAAAGTGTTGCTCCTTCATGGCATGCGGATGATTCATTCATATGGATCAAAATAACTTTATTTGCCATTGTTCAATGTACTACAAGGTTGAAAATGTTAATGTACTGTCAACATGTGAGATTTTAACTGTTTTACTAATGAAACTTTGCACAAAAAGGAAATTACACCTACTGTATGTTGTAAATATTGATCTAAAATATTTTTATATTTATTGGATGGATGGATGGATGGATATTTTTATATTTATTGTTAATAAACTTTTATGAACAAAACATCTTACCTTTGTGTTATTGGCAGTCCATAATGTAATTTATCTTATAATCATGAACATATAAGATGTAAAAGTAAGGAAACAAAACCCTTCTCAGGGTTATGAGGTGAAAGGCTGATTTCTCCTTGGTAAGATTCTCGAGCCTTTACACACACCTGCTGGCCAATTGGTGCTTTCATGATTAGCTACTCTGCACAGTTCTGCTCTTTAAGGGCCTTCCCAAATACTAGAACTGTCAGAGAAAGAAAACCGCACAAATGTTTCCAGGTTATGATCTGTTCTGACTGGTTGCTTTATTAATGCTGCTATGCAGCATGTCCCAAGGAGGAAGGGTTGCTTTGGAGTTCTGCTCCTCCCAAGGATTCTTCCTAATGCTACAAAAACCTTGTTCATTACATATCAAAACTGCACTTCTTTACAGCTGTAAATTGTAATTAAACAATTACACTGTACACCAGAGTGTGCCTTTTGCAGGCGTCAATCCTAGAAAGTAATAAATGGCAAAAATGAACTATTCTAAGACAGACTGTCAAAGTGGACAGCAGAGGTCAGTGTTTGCCTACAAGTTATGTCTACTGTGTCCAGCATCTGACTGACTTGGACATTTACCCAGACCTGGACAAGTTGTGTATGATCAGGGGTAATGTCAGTCAAACTTCAGATGCATAGTTGATCAAAATATCCTGTTTGTCTAGAAACGTATATTTCACTTCAATTTTACCTTCTTTTAGGTAATGACATTGACTCCTGTAGTTTAGTATTAGTCTCACTCAATGGTATCTTGAATTCTGACCTATCCATACTATTTCCTAGGATGAATTCTGTGATCAAAGCACTTTGCAAAGCACTTTGTAAGTCGCTCTGGATAAGAGCGTCTGCTAAATGCCGTATATGTACTTACCTCTACATGATTTAGTACAGTGTACTGCAGGCACTTCCTGGAGTCTGCATATAAAGAAGATACCAGGTAAATTACTGCAAATGTTCAAGGTTTCTAGAGTATGGACATTTTGGACAGAAGGTGAGTGTGAGAAGCAGCATCCTTTACTTAATGCTAAATGACCACAGTTACATTACAGCAGAAAAAACTGCTATAATTATAAAGGACATATTGGGATTTTTTTTTTTAGAAAGGAAAAGTAATTGTACACCTCAGTCATTAAGAGTCTGTGTTTAATCTTAATCAACTGGCCGAACCTAGTGTAACATTTTTAGAAGATTAAACAGACTAGGAGAATACTGTAGGTGTCGCGCACTCACATATACACACACCTGCTCGTGGGCTTGTGTGAAACAGGGAATGTTTCCATTCAAGCGGCCTTGTGATAGTGAGCGTTTCTAAAACACCCACCCTAAACATACGAAGCGCCAGACGCAACACTTGCAGCTCTGCCTTCCTGCTCCGCCAGTGCAGGTGGTGTTTGGCTGCGCTTCTCATGGAACAGAAAGTGGTTCTCATCACCGGCTGCTCCTCAGGCATCGGTCTGAGCCTTGCTGTCCACTTAGCCTCACACCCGTCGAAGGCATACAAAGGTGACTACAGCAGCACTGCACTGTTTTTCTGTCACAACGATGTACTTCATCCATCCCTTACTGTACAGTCATCTGTGTGTGTGATGGCATGCTTGATAGACACCTGAACGAGTCAGTAGCAGTGCTTGCCCTTTGCCTTGTTGGTGTCGTCTAGTGTACGCAACCATGCGGAACCTGGACAAGAAACAGAGGCTGCTGGAGAGCATGAGAGGTCTGCACAAGGAGACGCTGGCCATTCTGCAGATGGACGTCACGGACCTGCACTCCATTCTCAGTGCCCGAGACAGCATCAGAGAGGGCAGGGTGGACATCCTGGGTGAGAGGAACAAACGGGGACTCGGAAACATCTGGACAAACACCAGCTCCTAAAACCACTGGTTACTTTATATTCCCTCGCTCTAAAATCTGAACTTTCTCCTCTCTATCACTTTTCTCTTGCTCTTTTGCACTCCTCTCTCTCTCTCTCTCTCTCTCTCTCTCTCTCTCTATTAGTGTGTAATGCAGGTGTGGGGCTTATGGGCCCCCTTGAGATCCAGTCAGAGGACACCATGAGAGGGATCCTGGATGTGAACCTGCTAGGCACAATTCGCACCATCCAGACCTTCTTACCAGACATGAAGAAGAGGAGAAATGGACGAATATTGGTCACTGGCAGCATGGGAGGACTACAAGGTGAAACAGAGATGTGGGGGGGGGGGGGTTTATTTGGTTTTATACTCTAAACAATTGAAATGTTCACTCAGCCAGTCAGATATGCAGTTATATGAATAAATTAAGGTAGAGGATCTAGACGGAAGTGAACAGCAAATCTAGAAAATTCAGATGCTGGTAAAATGATATAGGCTTTCACTTTGGTGATTGCACTTTTATAGCTGTGTGTTTGCATGAACCTCAGGTCTGCCATTTAATGAGGTGTACTGTGCCAGCAAGTTTGCTGTAGAGGGCGCCTGTGAGAGTCTGGCCATCCTTTTACAACACTTCAGCATTCAGTGAGTTCTGCTTGTGCGCGCGCTGTTTACAATGGTGTGTGTATGTCAATTAAAACTTCATATAATGAGCACTAAATGTCACCAGACTCTATTCAAATAATCGTTTCACATGATTCAGTCTGAGTCTGATAGAGTGTGGACCCGTGAACACGGACTTCCTGAGAAACCTGAAGAAGACTGAGGCGAGCGATGAGTCTGTGGAGGTGGACGCACGCACGCGCAGTCTGTATGAGACGTACTTGCAGCACTGCCAGGCGGTATTCCAGAACGCAGCGCAGGACACCGAGGACATCATCAAGGTGTATACCAGTGGTGTCGTGTGGTCTCATGCGGCTGTCATGTGCCAGATTGAAAGGTTTTAACTCTGCAAAGTCAACATTTATTTTTAGCTGGTTAGCGTTATGTCATGAGGTAGCTGTGGAATAACTCTGGACTGTCTGTGACGTCCATGATGAATTGTTAAGCACTTGAACATGTTGGGCAAAAAATAAACAAGCATCATGGTCTTCACACTGTTACTGTTTTACATTTTACACAGATTCAGAATTTTGTTAAGTAGCTTGCATATCCATTGTTCTAATGCAGATCTCTCCGCACCTGTGCGCAGGTGTTTCTGGAGGTGATCCAGTGTCCGTGTCCTAGCCTCAGGTACTACACCAGCAGTGCCATGCTCCCCCTCAGCAGCCTCAAGCTCACAGCACTCGACGGCTCTCAGTACGTCCGCGCCATGAGCAAGCTCGTCTTCTCCTCCAGGAGTGCAGACTCGCACAACTAACAGAAGACCACACAACGTCCATGTCTGTGTTACAACTGAGCTTCTTGTCTTGGAGTTACATGCATGTTGCCTAGAAAATAATAATACTTACACATGTAGTGTCATATGACTAGTGAAGAATCACACACATGTAGTGTCATATGACTAGTGAAGAATCACACACATGTAGTGTCATATGACTAGTGAATAAGACACCTGATACATGTAGTGTAATAAGATCCAGTGTTTGGGGCAGTTTAGAATAAAGATGTACAAAGAGGACAATCACTGGACTCTAGTGTTCTCTCTGTCTCACACACACACACACACACACACATTCACTCACTCTCTCACTCACTCACACACACTCACTCCTGCACTCACACACACATTCACCAACTGATACACCCACTCACTCACTCACACACACATAAGACTTAAACACCCACTCACACGCCCACATACACACACTCACTCGTATCTCTGACTCAAATGGAAAACATCAGTTGCTTCCTAACCTTGGGGTTTATTTTGCTTTGTTGATTAATGAAACACACAAGGCTGCCCACTCCAAGGCCACACCTTGTCTCACCCTGTCCCTTACTGGCTTCACAACCCCTCCTGTTACATTGATCTTAACCCCACTCCTCCCCCACCCATTGGCCTGGTCCCCATCCCCCTCTTCCTGGTCACTCACCCTGCCCCTGGTCACACCTCCTGCCCCTCCTCCACACCCTTGGCCTTTTTCACACCCTGGGGCAGTTCTCAGTGTACTTGCTTTCGTCATGCTGTTCAACACTCCCACACGTCACATTTCTAACCCCCATACCTGCGTCACTGATAGTGGGTTTGTACTGGTCCAGCTCATAGACGGAACATTGCAGCCCAAGGGCACAGAATGTTGTAGGTCCAACATTGGTCCAGGGTCAACCTGCATTCCTCACTGACTCAGACTGCATTGAGATATAGTGTGTAAAACTCTGTTCAAACCTCTTACATTGTGATAACACAGTGGATGAAGTTAACCTGTAGTTATACTGTTATATATTATTGTTACAGAAGGCAGTATAGGTATACATATCTATACTTGTGTATAAGCAGAATTCTCTCTCATTACTATGCAACTCCAAAAGTATTTCTGGAGGGTGAGAGTAGGGGGGGGCAAAAAGTAGATAATGATCAAATTCTTATACTCTCTGTCTCTTCTCTCTCTCTCACTCTCTCTCTCACACACACACACACACACACACACACACACACAGAAAACACACACACACCCACACACATACACACCCCTTTAAGACTTATCACATATCATTCTTGCCTTTGAGATGACTTTGTGACTGGATTTGTCTGTGGTTTCTGAGCAACTCTCTCTTGGTCCACTGGAGCTCTGCTGATAAAAGAACTTGTGACAACTAGCTCAGATCCCCATATAAAAAGCGCAAAAATAGCACATTTTACCATAATCAGCTACAGATCACAACCACAGATCGCAACCACATAGCTGAGACTTTACTAAGGCTATCTCTACAAAGCACCGCCAAAAATGCAAACAGGTCTCCTCCTTTCACATTTAAACAGCAGGAACTCTATTGTTCGTTTACATTCACTTAACATGTTCACATGGTTAATGTGAGCTATGCATGGGGGTGGATGTGTCTATTTATAGAAAAAGGTTAGCAACGAGAATGTATTTCTATTTACAAGTTATCACATTTATCACCAGTACAATAACTGGCGGGTTTTGACACACAATACAAAAAAACCAAATGATAATGAGATTATAAATGAAACAACAGTGAGCGCTTCAGTGGTCTGGCAGTGTGCTCTGGGGAACGGTGACTGGATCGGTCATCCTGTGCACTGACGTATACGTTAAACTGAAATAACTCAAAATGTTCTCTGGAAAAAACAGACAGGTATAAAGCTTAAATAAGCTACACCACACAACAGATAAAAGTGCTAGTGTATCACTCTATTCGCATTCACACACGTCATGTAGATCCAGTGTACACACACACACAGTAGTGGGGACGTGATGTTACAGTTACTATCAAACACGATACATTAAAACAGCAAAGGACCGACATTTAAATGAGCACGGCATTACCCTGACAACAGTCGATGCCAAAACGTTTGCAGCGCCAGGCTCCGCCCCTTAGATGACGTCACTGCCCGCAGCGGTGTCCTTATTTGGCGATCAGACCCGTAGCAACCTGGCGTTCATCACAACCCTGCACTGATTACTGGTACAGTGTCTGCGGGAAGCGGCTCTTCATTCGTACTCGTAACACAGTGTACAACTGGACTAATGGCGAAAAAAGCTTGTCTATACCTTCGTGCGCTGGCCGAGATGTCCGAGACACAGACGTGCTTTCTCATGAGGAGGAGAGAATGCCGAGCAGCGCTCAGGTAAGAGTGCGGCACCTTCACCCTGCGCCAGTCCTCCAGCCCTGCTCGGCCAGCTGCGCACTGCATGCGTGAATGAGATAAAACTGTATTTTATGTTTTTGCTTGCATATTTTCTTTTTTCCTGAGTTCTTAATACAGTGTAGTTATTCAGGGCTGTGGTCTTTAGTTGGAACTGTTGAAACCCGGTTTCTAAATGACTGAAAGTGATTGTGGAGTTTGTGGAGGTGTCTGTGAGAAAAGCTCACGCCTTTCACGGGACGATATATCACGCCGCGGCGGGCAGAGCAGCTCGGGAATGTGTCATTAGTGACCAGCCGAAGGAGCGGGGCAGTGTCCGCGGGCTTCGTTAGGAGAAAGCTGTCTGCAGCTGGGCTCCGTTTAGTTTCAGTAATGCCGCGGAAGGGAGCTCTTATTGGTCTGACTGCTCCGACTGTTTCGCACACCGCAGTGATTTCAAAGTAGTAAGAACCCACCGCGTCACTATGTTATAATAAACGATATTCACTCAGCTTTTACATCACTGCCTATAACAACAAAAGTAATTTACTAATTTCTGTGTGAGTAAATGTTAGTTAATGGGTGAAACGCATTATTTGGAGGCTGTGTCTAACTTTTAATGATCACTTTCTCGTCCTGTGTGTCTGCCAGGCATCTGAGTTCTCGTGCCGTCTTAGCCTCGAGGCGCGCTGTCTTGCCCCGACCATGTGTGTCGTCACAGGCTGGGCCCACCCGGAACTTCGTTAACCTTGTTGCCCCCCTCACAGCTCGAAGGATACAATACACAGAGAACCGGACTATTGGGTGAGAATGCATAAATATGTACACACGTACACACACACACACACACACACAAACACACAGGAATAAGGATAAGGAATAATATCTGTGTTTGTCTCCAGTTATTCTGCAGAGCAGCTGTACAACATCATAGCCAATGTGGAGGAATACCAGCAGTTCGTGCCTTGGTGCAAGAAGTCAAAGGTCACAAAAGGGCGGAATGGGAATGTGCAGGCGACGCTGGAGATCGGATTCCCGCCCTTCATTGAGCGATACACTTCTGAGGTCACCGTGGTCCCTAACCACCAAGTCAGGGTAAGTGTCAGTGTCATGTCCAGAGTTTCAGAGGTGACCAGCGCTGCATTAGCGCACACAGAGATACGGCTTGTGAGGAGCAGGTGGAGCTATAGGTCAAAGGTGCCTAATGCAGGCAGGCCTTAGAAGAACATGGGTGGTGCTAAGAGATGTGAACAGTACAGACAAACTGTGTCCAGATGTGAACAGGTGTTTAATGGCATTAATTGATGGACAGCGTGCGGAAATGTTTAACTGCATTAACAATTGCATTGTGTTCAAACTAGATGCTGTCTGATAAGCTCTATCCGTGGCCAAGTCTGACCATGTGTGTGTGTGTGTGTGTCAGGCGGTGTGTACAGACGGATCACTCTTCAATCACCTTGAAACGTTATGGCGGTTCACACCTCAATCAGGAAGCCAAGGTGATTCCTGCATCGTGGAGTTCTATGTAAGTCCTGTAATCTCATCAACTTTATATCACTAACTTCACATCATTGCGGTCGCACACACATATACTCCATTCATTTCAATCTAGACCTTCCCCTATCTGATCCTAGCAGTAGTGGGCACAGAGGTTACAGCAGGTCATGGGTTATTTTTGTTGCTCTTGGAATGTCAGGTAGGCAAAGAAGGCACCTGATGTTAAGATTCCAGAGAGGGTCCACCGAGCCTCCTGTACGTCAGTGAGACTAGAGCCAAGTGTAGTGTTAGAGTGTGTAGGGTTAGTGTGTGTGTGTTGGGCTAGGGTGTGTGTGTAGACTTATGGTGTGTATGTAGGGTTAGAGTGTGTAAGGAGGTCTGTAATCAGACCAGGTTAGAGTTCTAGGAGCTCACCTTCACCTGATCCCTCTTCTTCCATGTGTAGGTGACATTTGAGTTCAAATCCCTGCTCCACTCTCAGCTGGCTGCGATGTTCTTCGACGAGGTGGTGAAGCAGATGGTCGGCGCCTTTGAGAAGCGAGCCCGCGCTCTTCACCCGCCCAGCGTGCTTGGACAAGAAGCCGCTGGCCACAGGGCGACATGACAATGCAGAACCTTCCAGAAGATAAAGACCTTAGAAAAACACGCATCACCATCATCATCACAACCTGTTCACCACATTGCTGTGATGACCTTCCGCTCGAGTGATTGCTCTTTCTTCCTTTTACTTGATTCCTGGACTGGATTCTGAGTGCTGCTATGGTTACAATGGTCAGGCATGAACACAGACAATGAAAAAGTCACATAAAAATGGCTATTTATTTCAATTTAAGATTGAATGTATATTCTTTTATGCATATATTGTAAATACATAGTTTTTTATTTGGTGTAACGTAATGGAGTGAATGAACAGTGTCATGAAGAGGGAGCATGTGAGGACTTGAGTTCTTCACATAATGGACTCATTTTCCAAGAATGGTTTGAATTCCTCTGAGGAAAATAAACAAATCCTGTTTGTGTTAATCCTCCATCTCACATATATTTATGTTTTCTCACAATTAATGGCATGTTAGTTCCTGTAGTACGGTCACTCGTCTATGAGCATATCGTGAGTTTAGGCAGATGGAAACTCCTCAGTGGTCATTCAGATTTTTATATTTGTTATTTGCTATATTTCATACTTGTGCTGTTCTTATCTATATTTAACTTAAAGTATTTTTTATTTATATGTAAATATAGAAGCTTTATATTTATTGTAATAATGTTTTTGCACTTTTGCAGTGTGATATATTGTTGCTAACTTTTTCTTAACCAACTGCAAAACGTAACTAAAGTTATTATTAAAGCAATGTTCGTTGTTTCTTTATAAACTCTCCACTCTTCTTGCCTTACACTTCCAGAGTCCTGGACCCTCACACAGTATGTTTATTGTGTGGGTCTAAAGCTGAATGAGGAATGAAACTGTAAGAACCTCGCATGACAAGTTCAGTTTTGTTAGCATTCCAGTAGCAACGGACCTCGGAAACCCCCTCCACCCACTCTTCCCACAGTGTGACTCATTACATTTTGGGCACGTTTGGAATGACATTTATAGACATGAATTCTAGAGAAATTCTGCTTTATGGCCAATAGGACTCTGGGACATTTCCACTGTCTTGCTTTCATTTCCTATAGTCTAAATAATCTGATATTCTGAATTTGTTACACTTACCCTGTACTTGACGAAAACTTTAGCAGAACACACTGGCCAAAACAAACTGTAAAGTAAAACTAGTAACACAAAGATTGCTGACTTGCAGATTTAAATATCACCAGGTCAACTCTTTAAAATTTGAAGGGATTGAAAGATAATCAACTGAATTTTGAAATGTTATTCTGGGATATGAAGTGGTATTCTTTAGGTAAGAATATCTGGTGACAGCAACATGGTGAGGGTGGTGAGGGATAACAGAAGCCTCCACTGAGGGATCAGAAGTCTCCACTGAGGGGTCGTGAGTGGTAACAGAAGCCTCCAATGAGGGGTGGTGAGGGGTAACAGAATGCAGTGGTGGGGTCCAGAGCTGAGGACAGGTGTAGCAAGTACAGATGAGTAGTGGAGGGTCACACTACATTTAGCTCACGAGGGCAAACCCTGAGCCAATATATAATCTATATTCAGCTTTTACATCCAATCAGCACACACTGGTGAGACACAGCAGCCAATCACACACAACACACTCTCAATCAAAAACCACAACCCCCTGGAGGACTGCACTGAGCACAAGGAAAAGAGAACACCCCCATACACACCCACACACCGACACACCCACAACAATTTTAGAGTGACCAAGTGACCTAGCCTCCATGTCTTTGGACTGTGGAAGGAAATTGGAGACCCTGGAGGAAACCCACACAAACATGTGAGGAACATGGAATGTCGAACACAAACCTGGGACTCTTGTGCTAAGAGGAAGCATGTTAAAACAGAACCACTGTGGTTCTCCTCTTATGCTTGAATCAGCAGCATTACATATATATGCTTACACACACACACACATATTATTTGGTATGCATCTTGAGGGAACACAACCCTCCGATACCACTAGTGGCTTTGAACAGTTGCCATGGCACCCTTCCAGGTGTGGCTATTTCCGTAGATCCAGTGTGACACTGATACACACATCACGTTCAGTGAGGCTTCTGTCTGCATCACAGCCAGAGACTCGTGATGGGGCCACACCAAAATGTTTAGGATGAATGAGACATGAATGAAGCGTGCTCAGAGGCCTACGTCTGCACCTGCACATGTCACAAGGGTTCAGAGTATTTGGTACTGGGCATTTGAACAGTTCAGATCTGTTATCATTTTAATATACAGTCTCTGAGCCATATCACAGGAGCCAGGCTTGGGCATTGATTTTAAAATTGAAACACTACATTCCCCAATCTGAGGTCTCACTCTGAGGCATTAGACAGACAGGAGGTGCAGGGTTCCTCCTGTGTTTAAAATGGTCAGAGTACAGATTCCTATGTCCTGGCCAACATTCAGTCTCATCTGAGTTCTGATGAGAGGAGTGATGAAGAGGCCAGCTCCCCGTGACTTTGCTCTGGTGTATTCTTACACTGGATGTGTGGAGAGGTCAAATGAGTCGTCTGCACGTCTCACACCAGTTGGAACATAGGCCCATTTTTAGATCACAATGAAGTGAAGTTGATGGTCTAAAAAAACAGTCATAACAAATAGTGATGAATAAAGTGAACAGAAGTCTGTATTTCCGCAGTGCTGTCGAATGCATGATGTAAAGTACGCAATTAAAAGCAGAGGGATATGAGATACCCACAGAGATGAACACATGAACCAGACTCTCCCACGCTTACCTGGACAGCAGGAGTCTTCGTTTTTTTCTACAGATTCCTAAAACATGTAATTATGGTTCTGAAGATGTACAAATTTCCTATGCTATCCAGAATCACCTCACACTGATTGAGGCTTGATGTTAAGGACCTTCATTAGCCTGTCACTCTAGTCTCTCTGCTGTCACTCAGTTATTCCAGCCAGCAGATGGTTGGAATGAAGGTTTTTCCAGGCAAAATGAGTGGTGGGCCATCTCACTTGTGTGGGTTCTGCTGTTGTAGCATGTCCGCTGAAAGCTAAACAATTCTTCGTTTTAATTTTCACTTTATTTACACTAGTTCAATGACAACAAACAAATACTTTGTGTGCATAAGAGTTGCTCACACTAGACCCACACACAGTTCACAGAAAGGTGATACAGATGAGATGTGGTCAGAAAAACCACAGTTTCATAACCAAAACACTCTTAGTCTAGTGACACCCAGCAACTGCCCATAGCATGGCTAAGCTTCTTATGACAAAGACTGATTACTAACTAATACTATATGCACATAACACAATTACACAACTAAAACATTGCATAATACTATATTATGTAATATAATACTATATTATATTGCATATATACTTTCATTGTCGTCAGTGGCAATGAAAATTTCCCTAGGAGCATGAGCATGCTCCTAGGTAACCTTGTAAATCCTGTAAAGCTGCTTTGCGACAACTTGAGTTGTTAAAAGCGCTATACAAATAAACTTTGATTGATTGATTGATGAGCATGAAACCTTGAGAGGAACGAAGACTCAAGGGAGGTTGTTGGGGGATGTTGGAGATGTTGGGGTGTGTTGGGTGTGTTGGGAGGTGTTGGGGGGTGGGGGGGGGGTTCCACCTCTGGTGAAACCGGACACCACAACTGTTTGGCTCCTACAGGAGTTTGAAGTGTGGCTGGTTTTGTTCTGTCTTTAATTCACACAAACACCTGGTCAAGCCTGGTTATTAGCCTGGTTATGAGCCTGTTAGGTTGCGTGACAACTTCAAGTTAAAAGGTCTGGAGTTACAGGGCTGGACATGAAGCCGCATATCTCAGAGCAGTGACAAGAAATGTCAGAGCTGAAGGTGTGGGCCCTGGAGCAGCACACCAAGACCGAGCCATTAAGCCCACACTTACTTTATGAACACAGGCAGCTGTTTCAGAGTAAAGCAAACATCAGGGTTTGCAGTGCTAGAACTAGTCTTATGTTAACGAGAGGGGCCCCAATATTTGATCCAACCCTCCACAAAACACACAGTCCCCTTAAAGGTCACCTCTTTATCAAGAAGGAAACGAGGGTGGAGCACACACTGGACCATGAGGACCGAGCTGCTTTTACATCAAACACCACAGACATGTGTCCACACTTCCATACAGCAGCTGGTTCACTTCTACAGAACTACATCATCTTATGCCCCTAGATTATCATGTTTTTCCATTACATGAACTATGAGTACTGTCAACAATGAAACAATTTCATTAGTTATTAAAGGTTCTCAGACACAAGTAACTAGCACAGCACGTCGTAACAGACAGACCCTATAAAAACACACGGAAACTATTTTTAAACATATGATAAAACACGTTTTTATTTTTGAGTCTCAGTTTAGCTTTTACACAGTATAAAACAGCACATTTTGCCATTTGCATTTATATAGTACACTATACATATAGCACTGTACATATGCTCTGCTACTGTGGCTTTTATACTTGAATTATGCTCCTATACCCAAGTACAATGCATCTTAGAATTATCTACATCATACACACTGTGTAGATTCCTTTCTCATACATAAATTTACATACACTATATTGACAAAAGTATTTGCTCACCTTTCTTGACTCACATTTGAGCTAATTTGACATCCCATTCTTAATGCATAGGGTTCAAAATAACGTTGGTCCAGCTTCAGCTCTTCAGGGAAATCTATTCACAAGGTTTAGAAGTGTGTTAATGGGGATTTTTGACCATTTTTCCAGAAGTGCATTTGTGAGGTCAAAAGGACTGGCTCAGTCTCCACTCTGATTCATCCCAATGGTGTTCAATCGGGTTGAGGTCAGGACTCTGTGCAGGCCAGTCAAGTTCACCCACACTAGACTCTGCCATTCATGTCTTTAAGGACCTTGCTTTGTGCAGTGCAGTCATGTTGGAAGAGAGAGGAAGAGAACAGCTCCAAACTGTTCACACAATGTTGGGAGCATGGAATTGGCCAAAAGTCACTTTCACAGGAACTAAGGGGCCAAGCTCAGCTCCTGAAAAAACAACCCCATACCATAATCCGCCCTTTACCAAACTTTAATCTTGGCACATTGCAGTCAGACAAGTACCGTTCTCCTGGCAGCCACCAAACTCATCGTCCAGACTCGTCCATCAGATTGCCAGATGGAGAAGCGCGATTCGTCACTCCAGAGAACGTGCCTCCACTGCTCTAGAGTCCAGTGGCAGCATGCTTTACACCACTGCATCCGGCGCTTTGCATTGCACTTGGTGATGTATGGCTTGGATGCTGCTGCTTGATCACGAAAACCCATTCCATGAAGCTGTCCATTCCATGTGCACTGTTCTTGAACTAATCTGAAGGAACCATGGAGGTTGGATCTCTATAGTGATTGACTGCATAAAGTTGGTGACCTCTTCACACTATGCTCTTCAGCATCTGCTGACTCCACTCTTCAGTTTACGTGGCCTACCAGTACATGGCTGAGTAGCTGTCGTTTCCAAACACTTCCTTTTTCTAATAATACAGCTGATATTCGACTATGTAATATTTTGGAGCGAGGAAATTTCATGACTGGATCTGTTGCACAGGTTGCATCCTATCACAGTTCCAATTCACTGAGCTCCTGAGAGCAACCCATTCTTTCACAAATGTTTGTAAAAAATTTATACACCTGTGGCCACAGACATGATTGGAACACCTGATTCCGATTATTTGGATGGGTGAGTGAATACTTTTGGCAATATAGTGTATTTATATTTATACCCCCCCCACCCATTAATACTTGTATTGTAAATTTTAGTAGTGCAGATCACCAATTTCATTGTACATTGTAACTGCTTCTTTGGCTGTGCATATGACAAACTCTTGAATCTAACATGTGTAATGGCCTTTATTTCCTTTCTATTTGCGATACAGGATGACATCTATTGGACAAAAATGGAAATTACAGCGAGAACCAAAATCAGGGTAATATGGCAGCCTGTAATTTGGACACACAATAATCCAGTAGCTGTAGGGTCAATTCCTAGCCTTAACGAGTAACGACTAGCTATAAAACCTCTTCACAAATCTTCAGACATACCACTAGAAGGCCTACCCGACCGTGATAACAGGGAGCACATAAGGACACCAGTACAGACCGCACACTACTGCACTCCATTGAACCTTCAATCACCTGGCGGAGGGATGTTGGTTAGTTTTTAATTTTCATTTATTCTCATTTTGGTTTAACATATAATTGTACTCAGCAACAGCTTTTTGAACATGAGATCAGAAGACCAAGTTTAGACATCAAGCGTTATGCATCTGTCCCATCCAATCAGGTTGCCTGACCCAGAATGCCAGTCTAATTTCCTTGCCCATGGGCTCTGAACATGTCACAACAGCAGAGACAAACCACTGAAACCAGCAAGAACTACTGAATTCACCTGGCCTAGATGATTCATAAAAACATTTAAGCATTGTGGAATAACGTAGTAACACAAAAACTGACAAAATAGTTTAAAACATCTTGATTTTATTAACATACATCAAGGTAAAGCAAGCAGGTGTTTAGCTTTAAAATCTAAAACAGTTATAAATATAAAATATAAACCCAGTGATGACGGCACTGACCATTCATCAAACATGACGACACACAGGACTGCCAAGTTAACGGATATCACACACACACACACACACACACACACACACACACACACACACACACACACACACCAGTTACCACTGTGTAATACATATGAAACCTTTATAAAACAACAGAGAGAGAGAGACAAACAGTCATGAGAACAGAGTATTCACACACGCGCACACACACACACTCACTCACATCTTTCTACTGTCATCAGACTGAAAAAGCTTCATTCTCTCCTGAACAGACACACCATCCATTAGACTCTGAGAATAGAGATGGAGACACAGTTAAGATCATGTAAGTGTGCAGCTACTGACACGCGTCACTGGCCCACAATCGGCAGAGCTCTAACCTTGGACCGTGTCATCAGTTTTCTCTTGGACTGGTCCTTCACCAGTGTGAACTGGTCCTTCACAAGTTCAGGATTACTTCTGGACTTCATCAGATCTGCAGTGCACACATCAGTAAAGTCTGAGCGTTCATTTGGACAGACGCGTACGAGCTCATGTGGTCATTTGCTTACCAGGTCTGTTACTCCGCGGCTGTGAAGGTGCAGCTCTGTTGCTCAGCTCATTCAGAAGCTTCTTAGAATGCCACACACACACACACACACACACACACACACACACACACACACACACACACACACACACACACACACACACACACACACACACACACACACACACACACACACACACACAGAGAGAGAGAGAGAATTCCCTTCATAGCAGCGAACACTTCAGTGTGAACAGCAGGAGTGTAAACAGCAGAAGTGTGAGTAGCATGAGTGTGTTACTTTGTGTGCGGACTGCAGCTCCTCCTTCAGTGATTTGATCTCCTGCTTTAGACACTGAATCTCTGACTCCTTCACCCGCACAATCACCTGCATGCGCGCGCACACACACACGTTTTTACTGCTTTAATAATCCTTAAATCTTCATCAGCGGTGATGGAGGTGCGAGTGCTGTGATGGAGGTGTGGGTGCTGTGAGCGCCATGATGGGGATGTGATGGGGGGTGTGATGGAGGTGTGTGCTGTGATGGGGGTACGAGCGCTTTTACCTCCAGCTGGTGCACGTCTCTGCCCTCAGAGCACCGTGTGGGCCCCATGCCTCCAACCACATACGGCTGCACCAGCGAGAGATCAGCTAGCACACGCATACTCACTTCCTGCTCGGTACACGTACACAGAGACTTTACTGCATGGAATCAGTGACTGCATGTGTGGAGGTGTGTGTCTTGGCAGGCAGATTGTGCACGTGTGTGTGTGTGTGTCACCTGATTGTGTGTACGGAGGTCCTGGATCTCTCTCACAGTGGAGATGAGGGTCTCTCTTTCCGTCTCCACGGCTCGCCTCAGGTGAGCGTTCTCCAGACATTTCTGAGAATACTGCTGGGAGAGTACTTCCAACTCCCTGTGCAAGTCTTCAAGCTCCTCACCACTGCGCGCACACACACACACACACACACCCCTGAATTCCATCTGAATTTATGAAGCACTTTCAAATGGTGTTAAATAATATTGCATAAAGTGATAAGATATTTTGATATATGCCTTACAAAAACAGGAAAGAAAGAATATTAATGTAGACAAAGGCCCACACGCTCACATGGTGCACGCTCACACTCACTGGTGCTGCTGGCTGAGGTGTGGAGTTGCTCCACTCTTCTGGGCCATCTGACATCTCTCCAGCTCCTCTTTATGAGCTCTGTATATGGCCTCAATGGCTGGACATGAGCACACGCAAACATGAGCCCACAGGACAAACAAACCACAACATAAACTCGGAAAGGAGAGCATTTCCAGCTAACTCAGTTTTACATCTCAAACAGGACACAGAGGCACGCGGCTATTTCTGCTGTGTTGACTGACTGTAGGCTCTGCAATAAAATGCACATGCACTATTAGAGATGTACATGCTCTCTGCTTTTCAAGTTTTCTATCTTGATACTGTATCAAATAGCACAGAGGTAGTGCTGTGGTACAGGGTATGTAGCGTTAGGGTGTGCAGTATTGTACAGTTAGGGTATGGAGGGCCGGGTATGGTACAGTGCTGTAGTACTGTAAAGTTAGGGCCTGTAGGTAGGGTGGCAGTATTGTAAAGTTAGGGCCTGTAGGTAGGGTGGCAGTATTGTAAAGTTAGGGCCTGTAGGGTGGCAGTATTGTAAAGTTAGAGCATGTAGGCTGGCAGTATTGTAAAGTTAGAGCATGTAGGCTGGCAGTATTGTAAAGTTAGAGCATGTAGGCTGGCAGTATTGTAAAGTTAGAGCATGTAGGCTGGCAGTATTGTAAAGTTAGAGCATGTAGGCTGGCAGTATTGTAAAGTTAGAGCATGTAGGCTGGCAGTATTGTAAAGTTAGGGCCTGTAGGGTGGCAGTATTGTAAAGTTAGGGCCTGTAGGCTGGCAGTATTGTAAAGTTAGAGCATGTAGGCTGGCAGTATTGTAAAGTTAGAGCATGTAGGCTGGCAGTATTGTAATGGCAGCATAAACACCGGCGATGGTGGCGTCGGCTTCCTCCTGCAGCGCTCTCTCCTGCTCCTCCCTCAAGCGCTCCACCTCCATCTGGTGCTGTCGCTGCACCTCCTTAATTACCCTCTGATGGTTCTGCTCCATGCTGCTAAAGCCTAGTTCACACGTAGCCTAACACACATACACACAAATCTCAGCAAGTCAATTAGCTGTATGTGGCTAAGGCCTGAAATTCTCTGTAGTAGGAACAGCTGCAGTGATTTTACTATGATCCGAGTCACTGGAAGTGATGATGCGGGAACAGTGTGTCTCTGTAGTAACATCCGCAAAGCCTTAGTATATCACCTTCTAAATTGTTGCTGTTTTACACAAATGTCTCTTTGCACCAGTGATGGTGCTGATGTACCGCACGCTGTGTGGAAATAATGTCATACATTTTCCCCAGTGTGTAATGTGAACTATATTTGGAGAGCATCTACCTGCCGTCTAAAGCTCACAAGAACCTCAAATTATTGCTATAGAATAGCAGCAGTGTGCTGTGTATGTGCACAGGCGTGAACACACGCATGTATGCACGCATGAACACACACAGAGACATGTTCACAATGTACACACACGTGTCTATGTGCACATGAACACACACGGACATGAATGAGTCTCGTTGCATGCATGTGGTGTGTGCAAGAGTGTGTGTGAGTGCATGCGTGTGCACGAGTATGTATTTAAGTACCTTGAGGGTCTCCAGTTTCTGCTCGTAGGCAAGTCTGAGGGAGTTCACCTCACTGCAGTCACACTCCTCCTGCGAGGGTTTATCGTCCCCGGTTTGCTCTGTAGAACCGGCCACAGGAACGTCCCCACCTGCTCTGCTGAACTCTGAGGTTGTGACCTCTTGTTCAGCACTCTTGCTGTAGTAGCAATGAAGTCGCTCCATCTCCTCTTCATGGATTTGCTGAAGTCCATGGATCTTCTCATTAAACTCCACCTCCAGCCTTTGCACTTCACGGTCCTTCATCTGAGCGTTGGCCTCAGCGGAGACGAGCCCGAGCTCCGCCCTTTCTATAGCCTGTTGACTCTCACGCAGTTTCTCCTCATAGCTCTGTGCCTGCTTGTAAAACAGCGCATCCGATCTGCTGCGCTCGGCACTGCACTCACACATGGCCCGGTTCCGCCGCGCCTGCCGGGAGCATTCCTCCTGCTGCAGAGCCATTCGAGCGCGACTGGTCACATAGGTCAGAGTGGCCCGGAACAGCGCCATCTGCAGCGCGGGAGGAGGAAGCTCGGCTGGCACATCCACGTGTTTGGGCTCAGGCTGCAGGTGTAAGGACAGGGACTGAAGCGTCTGGGCCTGAGCGCGCAGCTCCGCCACCAGGCTCTCCCTGCCTGTGCCCTCGAGCCCAGGGTCGCTCGTACGGAGCTCCGCCTGTGGGCCGACGCCGAGCTGATCGTGCTGCAGGGCCTGGTCAGCCGGGCGGGGCTCCATGTCCCCACTGGCACCTGGCAAGGCCTGGGCGGCAGCACAGAGCGTGTACGTATGGTAGGCCAGCTCCGCCCTCACACACAGGCTGTAGATGTCATGCTCTCCCAGTGTGTCAGCAGCCTCCTGCAGAAGAGCAGTGGAGAACAGAGAGAGTTTCTCCAGAGTTCTTCCCTCAAGAGTTCCACGCTGGACCTCTCCGAGGTGCTGGGCCTGCACCTGCATATCCGACAGTCTTTGAATCAGCTCTCTGCTTGGATGCTCTAGTGCAGATGCCATCTTCTGGATAACCAGTGCCTCCAGGGCCAGCAGCCTGGGCGTCACCCCCAGAGCACCACGCCTCGCTGGGCTCTCCCCGTCATTTTCTAACAGGACTTCAGCATTAGCTGCGGTGCTCTCCAGTGGGACTCCCAGAAGCCCACACAAAGCTTGACTACTCTTTTCCTCCGAGCTACGTTGTGAGGGATAGGCACCGGGAGGCGTGGCAGGTGTGGGGGACGTGGCAGGCGTCAGTGTGTCCCAGAGCGAGTTCTCCCTAGCAGAAGCTCCCTCCTCATCCTGGAGGTCCTGCTGCTGTAGGCGCAGGGTGATCTCCCACAGTTTCTCCTCCGTGTGGCACTGTTTGGTCTCCAGCGCATGAATCACTGAGATCACGCGCTGGGAATCTTCCCGAGTGCCCGTTTGTGTTTCCGAATCACCCGGCATGCTGGGTCCCATCTTCTCCCCATCATCCGTACTTCCCAGCAGGCCGTGCGGCTCAGCGTGGCCCTCCTTCAGTCTGACCTCCGTCTCCATGGTACCGAGGCCCAAGGCGGCCATTTTGAGCGTGAGCTCCTGCAGCTGTCGCTCCTTCCTGTCCAGCTCCCGCTGCTGCTGGTCCAGCCGCGTGCTCAAGCGCTCCTCCCAGCTCCTCTCGCAGTCTTGCAAAGCACCACGCACACACTGCAGCTCCTCGCACACTCGCTCGTAGTCGTGCTCCATGTCGTAGTACTGAGTCTCCTCGCCACGGAGACGCAGCTGCAGACGGCCCCGCTCACGCTCGGACTCGTCCAGCTGGACCCGCAGCTCCTCGCTGGTCCTGCGCAAGTCCGCCACGCTCACGGACGTGTCCCGCAACGCCGCCTCCGTCTGCTGGAGCCGTTCTTCCAGCTCCAGCACGCGCCTCTCTGATTGGTCAAGGCTATCGCCGAGGCTCCTCCTCTCCAGCTCCTGACTCTCCTGCAGAAGGCGCATCTGTCTCTGCAGGCGAACATCTTTGACTGCCTGCGTCTCCTGCGTAGCTTTCAGACGGCCCTTCGCCTCTTCCAAACAACGCCTCACTTCTTCCAGCATGTCTACCCGCTCCTGCAAGCTCGCCTCCGACTGCTGTAATCTCGACTCTGCCTCACGGAGGCGATCCTGACTGTTTTGCAGCTCGGCCTGGAGGCGGGCCTCAGAGACCCTGAACTCCCTCCCACTTCTCTCAAGCTCCGCCTTCAGGTTGTTGCAGATGGACTGCAGCTCTTCCTCCCACTGCCACTCAGTCTGAGCGGAGGATGAACACAGGGAGCCTAGCAATGGCATGGAGGACGGCTTCACCTGTAAAGACAGAAGCTACAGTTAACAATACTGTACCAGTTTTTTTATTCAGACAGTATTCCACTCCCCCATAAGGCCCTATAAGGACCCGCGTGTCCCACCCTGGACGGGAGGACCAGTGTCTCCTCTCTCAGTAGTGTTCTTACCTGTGCATTATAAACATCATGGAAACAATCCCCACAGGCAACCTGTCTCTCCTCTCCACTGGAGTCTGGAGGAACACGACTGGATGTTGCCATGATGACTGACGAGCTGTTGGGCGGGCCGGCGTCCTGTGTCACACAGTGAGCCTGTAAACTGTCTTTCTGAAGGCAAGTCTTTTCTGATTGGACCTGCACCTCTCTGATCAAGATTGCAATAGGCTCTTCAGGTGCAGGAGGGACAATCTCTCTATGAATAGGCTCTGATCCTTTTGCCGCCTGTCTACTAAACTCCTTCCTTTTTAGCTGCCTGTGACTGAACTCTGCCCAATCAAAGGTTTTGTAACGCCCCTCTTTGCGCCATTTGGCGATGCGGCTCCATTTCTCCTCCTCTGATTGGCAGGCGTCTAAAGGGGAGGGACTTTTAACTCCAGGGCCAGATCTCCTATTCTGAGGGACAGAACTTGGAAAGAAGGAAAAAGATTAACAAAAAAACCCTCAATACTAGTTACTATTTTTAAATGTCTTCATAGGTTGCATGAGAAAGGAAATAAATGGCCAACAAAAGAAGGAATAACCATCGAAGTATTAATCACACAAACACCAGGGGTTCAGTTGTGCTTGTCCAACTGACAAGTGTTTAACCATGTGATGTCAGGTGTTGAGTAACTGATGACTGGCTGATGTTACCATATAAGGTCAGGAGGAATAGTCGTGCGAACACTGTTCATAACTGCCTGGATCCAGTTCCGGCGTATCCCATAAGTCATTGCACAGAGTGTGAAAACTCCATCTTTAGTCTAGAGAAAGCACAGAGGTCATAACACCTCCCAAACCACATATAAAACATGCACAAATACATACACTCGCACACACCCATGGATATTCGAAAAGTACTCACATGAATCTGAAAGCCATAGTTTTTCTGCACAGGAAAATCTGTGATTTCATAACAGCTGGAGAGGTCAATCTCACCATCAGAGTCGGCAGCCTGTGATGACGTACAGTAATAGCTGATCTATGAGCCCAGCAGTGCTAGGACGGGTAAACATAACAAAACTTTCATCAGATGTAAACATACCTCTTCAGCCACTGCGTCCCGGTAGAACTTTAAACTCTGGTCAGTAAGAACAAACCAGTGCTTCTTCCACTGGTATAAAAGCACGCGCACACAAACACACACACACACACACACACACACACACACACACACACACACACACACACACACACACACACACACACAATCATGCTCCTGGCACAAACACCTGCTCTGAAATCAAACTGAACGCAAGAGCTTCCAGTCACCATTCCATCTTCCCCCAGCCTGGTCATCCATCCTTTTTTGAAATTCAGAAGGTCAGTCTAAGTGAAAGACAGATCATACTCAATCACCATCACCACCACACCCACCTACAGATGGCTCACGTGAGGTCACAGAAAGGGCCATGATTGGCAGTACTCACGGTGGGGGTGGGATTTGTCAGTCTGCGCTCCAGTGATTTGGAGCGCTGGCTGGTAGAGGCGGCCTCCTGATTCCAAGCCAACACGTGCAGACAGAACACAGTAATTGAATCCATGATTATCCAACACAAGTTCAGAACACAAAGCAAAGCAACCACCCTGAACAACAACAAAGTATTTTTCATGGTGGTCTTGTTCTGAATTTAAAAACTTTTCAACGCACACACGCGCCATTTCAGGTAGGTGTGGAGGATACCTGTACCATGCTGTGATTTGCTCTCTTTTCACAACCATGCTCTGAACTGGAGGATAAAGGTGAAGAATAAACCTCATTTTCCTTTGCAAACTGACCCATTAGCAGAGACCTCCTGAAACACACAACGGTGTTTGACAGCTTCAGGACCACAACAGTGATGCTAACCTGCCAAACAACTGGAAACAGCAGGCTGCTCGGTGTCTCCTACACAGTGTCCAAATAAAGACTGACGAGAATCACCAGCACAAACATATGAAGTAGCAGGACATTGGGCAGGTTAATGGAGGACATTGGACAGGTTAATGCAGCTTTATGGTAAAAAGCAGGTGAGATTGACCAACAGGAAGACAGCTATAAGGACATTTTGATTGTCAGTTGACAGTTGGTCAAACAATTGACAGTTGACATAACTGGAGAACCAATTGTAGACAGTAGAACATAATGGTCTTCACATAATCATAACCAATAATGTCAGAACTAGAAATGCTGACTAATGTGGATTCTTACTTGCGCTGTTTTCCAAAAAGACGCCGGACCTCCTCTCCTCCAGGGCTGTGTGTTCTGGGTGGATCTACGTCTCTGGGCACATCTTCAGAAGTACCCCGGTGCCTCCCGGAGGATTTTGAGCGGCTGTCAGAGAGAGGTGGGGCAGGATGGCCCGTGAACAAGCTGCCAAGAGTAACTTCACACCTGTAATGTGGGCAAAAGCCTGTCTGCAAGTCCTCATCAGATCTCATGTTCTCCAGGGACGAGTAGCCACTCTCAAATCCTCCCCGACCGTCTGTGGGACAAATCACAGAGAGGACAGTTAACGCGTTTAAGCCCAAAGGCATTAGCCAGTCAGGAAAAACAACCCACAGCATGAAGACAAACAGCCAGTAATCAATTACACTTGAAGACAGCACAGACCAGCAACTCTGCAGCACAGAGCAGTGGATACCTACATTGTGCCAATACACCAAGCAACACACAAAAAGTGTGCTTCCCCCAGCAGCAAACCCACCCCCCCACCCCCCTCTCTTCCCACAATCCTCTCTGTGTACTCTTACCACCATCACCCCCTGCTCAAAAACCCTCCAAATTCTCTTACCCCTTGTGCTGGGTCCAGTAAGCGGCTCTCTGAGCGGCGAGGACAGACAGGAGCTGACCGAGGAAGTGCTGGGGGAGGTGCTGCTGGGTATGACTCCTCCTCTCCAAACAAACCCCGCCTCATCCTCCTGAAGCCCCGCCCTTAGTGAGGAAGGGGGCGGAGAACCTACTCTATTGCTATCAGTGCTCTTGCTACTTTCAGTGCTACAACCCACATAGCAACTTTTCCTAGAGCTACAGGGACTACCATTGGAGCTACTGGACATGGGTCCTCTGTCAGGTGCTACCTGCTTAGTCAAGGGAGGGGGAGAGAGAGAGAGAGAGAGAGAGAGAGAGAGAGAGAGAGAGAGAGAGAGAGAGAGAGAGAGAGAGAGAGAGAGAGAGAGAGAGAGAGAGAGAGAGAGAGAGAGAGAGAGAGAGAAACAGAATAAGAATTTGGTGTTGAGTGTTCTGAATTCCCTTTTACAGTCTAACAGTTAATTCCATTGCAAGTGAAACTTAAATTTGGCATATTGAAAAGTAAAATGTCCACACACAAAGTGCTTTAATAATGTCCCTGCTGATCACACATGACCTCACCCTCTACACATCTCCCACCCTCAGAAGAAAATGTCTGATAATCCTGCCAAGACTCCAGACATTAATTCTGTTAATTAATCCTAAACATTTCAAAACATAGGACCAATAAGAATAACTGCTCTTTACTCTTGACAGTTAGCTCTCTCACTCTCTCACACACACACACACACTCACACACACAGTGATCGAGACTGTCAGCAAACTGAGGCAGGGGATGCTGTGAGAGCACGATGGCTCGATGAAGTAGTGAAAACATAAGAGCCCGTGCAGCAGCGGGATTAAACAGAACCTCAGCAGTGTGATGAAAGCACACAAGACCAGGAGCTGGATCATCAGCTCCTGCACTAATGTGCTAATGATGTATGAAGGTCCTCACCTGACAGCGAGACCCACAAATAACACAAGTAAAGCACTGCAGAGAACCTAAGAGCACATCTGTAAAACTACATCTGAAATAGCTGTATAAAATGTATGCAATATATAAAAGCGGTAAATAAGTCATCATAATGAGAGTGGGAGGGAGCCCAGCACATTTTTAAATGGTGATGTTCCTGGGGATGAGGAACCTCCCACTTCCCACAGACCATAGACGCTCATCTGGGAGGTACATACTGGTGTGTGTGTGTGTGTGTGTGTGTGTGTGTGTGTGTGTGTGTGTGTGTGTGTGTGTGTATGGGCACTGGGAGGCACGTACTGGAGTGTGTGTGTGTGTGTATGTATGGGCACTGGGAGGTACGTACTGGAGTGTGTGTGTGTGTGTGTGTGTATGTATGGGCACTGGGAGGTACGTACTGGAGTGTGTGTGTGTATGGGCACTGGGAGGTACGTACTGGAGTGTGTGTGCGCGTGTGTGTGTGTGTATGTATGGGCACTGGGAGGTACGTACTGGAGTGTGCGCGTGTGTGTGTGTGTGTGTGTATGTATGTATGAACGTATGGGCACTGGGAGGTACGTACTGGAGTGTGTGTGTATATGTATGGGCACTGGGAGGTACGTACTGGAGTGTGTGTGTGTATGGGCACTGGGAGGTACGTACTGGAGTGTGTGTGTGTATGGGCACTGGGAGGTACGTACTGGAGTGTGTGTGTGTGTATGGGCACTGGGAGGTACGTACTGGAGTGTGTGTGTGTGTATGGGCACTGGGAGGTACGTACTGGAGTGTGTGTGTGTGTATGGGCACTGGGAGGTACGTACTGGAGTGTGTGTGTGTGTATGGGCACTGGGAGGTACATACTGGAGTGTGTGTGTGTGTGTGTGTGTATGGGCACTGGGAGGTACGTACTGGAGTGTGTGTGTGTATGTATGGGCACTGGGAGGTACGTACTGGAGTGTGTGTGTGTATGGGCACTGGGAGGTACGTACTGGAGTGTGTGTGTGTATGGGCACTGGGAGGTACATACTGGAGTGTGTGTGTGTATGGGCACTGGGAGGTACGTACTGGAGTGTGTGTGTGTATGGGCACTGGGAGGTACGTACTGGAGTGTGTGTGTGTATGGGCACTGGGAGGTACATACTGGAGTGTGTGTGTGTATGGGCACTGGGAGGTACATACTGGAGTGTGTGTGTGTATGGGCACTGGGAGGTACATACTGGAGTGTGTGTGTGTGTATGTATGGGCACTGGGAGGTACGTACTGGAGTGTGTGTGTGTGTATGGGCACTGGGAGGTACGTACTGGAGTGTGTGTGTGTATGGGCACTGGGAGGTACGTACTGGAGTGTGTGTGTGTATGGGCACTGGGAGGTACATACTGGAGTGTGTGTGTGTATGGGCACTGGGAGGTACGTACTGGAGTGTGCGTGTGTGTGTGTATGTATGAACATATGGGCACTGGGAGGTACGTACTGGAGTGTGTGTGTATATGTATGGGCACTGGGAGGTACGTACTGGAGTGTGTGTGTATGGGCACTGGGAGGTACGTACTGGAGTGTGTGTGTGTATGGGCACTGGGAGGTACGTACTGGAGTGTGTGTATATGTATGGGCACTGGGAGGTACGTACTGGAGTGTGTGTGTATGGGCACTGGGAGGTACGTACTGGAGTGTGTGTGTGTATGGGCACTGGGAGGTACATACTGGAGTGTTTGTGTGTATGGGCACTGGGAGGTACGTACTGGAGTGTGTGTATATGTATGGGCACTGGGAGGTACGTACTGGAGTGTGTGTATGGGCACTGGGAGGTACGTACTGGAGTGTGTGTGTGTATGGGCACTGGGAGGTACATACTGGAGTGTGTGTGTGTATGGGCACTGGGAGGTACATACTGGAGTGTGTGTGTGTATGGGCACTGGGAGGTACATACTGGAGTGTGTGTGTGTATGGGCACTGGGAGGTACGTACTGGAGTGTGTGTGTGTGTGTGTGTGTGTGTGTGTGTGTGTGTGTGTGTATGGGTACTGGGAGGTACATACTGGAGTGTGTGTGTATGGGCACTGGGAGGTACGTACTGGAGTGTGTGTGTGTATGGGCACTGGGAGGTACGTACTGGAGTGTGTGTGTGTGTATGGGCACTGGGAGGTACGTACTGGAGTGTGTGTGTGTGTGTGTGTGTGTGTGTGTGTATGGGCACTGGGAGGTACGTACTGGAGTGTGTGTGTGTGTGTATGGGTACTGGGAGGTACATACTGGAGTGTGTGTGTATGGGTACTGGGAGGTACGTACTGGAGTGTGTGTGTGTATGGGCACTGGGAGGTACGTACTGGAGTGTGTGTGTGTATGGGTACTGGGAGGTACGTACTGGAGTGTGTGTGTGTATGGGCACTGGGAGGTACATACTGGAGTGTGTGTGTGTCCTCTCCTCCTCTTCCTCTGGCTTGATTTCGCTGCGTTCATGTAAACCATCAGGTTGTCTTGCCACCTGACAGAATCTCAGTTAAATCTCTAAAGCAATGAGTCTGTATCTGTGATACAAGTAGACAGATTCTCTCAAATAAGCATCTCAACCATTTTATTTAAATAGCTGCTCTCTATGACAACCATTCATACTCTCTGGGACTATAACCATATACACCACATACACATATAATTATGTAAGTTGTTCAGGACAAGAACATCCGTCAAATGCTGGAAATGAAAAAATAAAAATAAATCAACAAGACTAAACAAATACAGAGTACACGCTGACAGACAAGATGTTATACGGGTTTTGTCCACGAAAATAACAGACGTTTTGTGACTTTCTCTGAACAAACATGGCAGTTGTTCTGTTTGGGCAGGTGTCTGAAAGAGTTTCTCCATTCCACAGTTCCTCTGACTGCACCACATGTGCTAAAATGACACAGTGAGGAAAATAAGTATTTGAACACCGTGCGACATTGTAAGTTCTCCCACTTAGAAATCATGGAGGGGTCTGAAATAATCTAAAGACATAATCTAAAAATAAAATCCATAAATCACAATGTATGATTTTTTAAATAAATTGCAGGCCAGGGTGTTCAAATACTTATTTTCCTCACTGTACAAAAATGTGGACATGCAGTACGAGTTTAGAGTTTTTACCCTGTGATGTTGTCTCCAGTCTCTGTTCTTATGTAGTAGTCTCTGTCACTGCAACACAGCTGTAGACTATTCGGGAAACCAGTCTGTGCTGAAACGTTGAGCACCTCACAGCACTGGAGCATATTCACACTGCCCTGGGGCAGAGTGCCAGCCTACACACACACACACACACACACACACACTTACTTTAGATAAATAGAAAAAGCAAGTTAGACCCTAGATAACCCTAGATCTAAATATTAATGTAACGGTAGCCTACCATCTCATCCAGGGCGTAGCACAGTAGCCCGTGTTCATATAGGGTAAAAAACCTCCGCTGCCATTTCTGTGAGATACATAAAAGTTACATGAATACCAGATGTGGCTGGAACGATAGAACACGTAGTCCAATATCCACCAACAAACTAAAGCACGGTACCCTTTTCTTATGGGCAGGACTGATAAAGTTAATGCCCTCAGGAGCGAGGAGGAGCCATCCTGCCTTTACAGGTTTTGTCTGAGAGAGAGAGAGAGAGAGAGAGAGAGAGAGAGAGAGAGAGAGAGAGAGAGAGAGAGAGAGAGAGAGAGAGAGAGAGAGAGAGAGAGAGAGAGAGAGAGAGAGAGAGAGAGAGAGAGAGAGAGAGAGAGAGAGAGAGAGAGAGAGAGACTTCAATTTTCACAATACTATGCTTGGTAATTCTGAAAAGCTCGGGAGGAATCAGGACCAACTCTTACCCCATCGGATTCACTGAGTGTGTGTGAATCTACAGGCTTGAAGCAGTTTTGACATTTACTCTTGTTAAAAACATTGGCCTGGAAGCGGCGACAGCGGTTTTCTCTCCGCGAGAGCATACTGAAGACTTCACGGTTTTTCGAGTGCTTATTTTAGCGCGCTGAAATATAGAACCAAAAACAGCCAGACTAAATGTCGCCGCATTATTTCCGGATTGTTATTTTCAGAAGTGTTTATCAGAAGATATCGGATATCAGTTTGGAGCACGCGAGTGCTTCGTGCCCAGTTCCTTAGCGCTTTTACAGCAATGGAAGAAACAGAGAAAGCTAGTCAGAACAAATACACCCAATGAGCTGATTTTAAAAATTAGATGTGTTGAGTAATTAAATTAATCTCAAAATCACCCGTCTGTCATCCTCTTTCCGAAATGCCGCAGGTGACAAATTCAAGTCTACCGCTTGTTAAGTGACCCTTCCGTTTACGTCAGAGAACGTCAAACTGAGGTAGGAAAGTGCATGCAAATTAAATACATGCAAATTAAATTCCATTTAATTAACAAGAAAATATCCCATGCGTCACAGGAAGATTCCCAAGAAAGCTGGTCCATTAACAAAATGTGGGGAGACATTTTTTAGATCAACTTGATCAACACGAAGTCTTATTTTATGAAGACTCATTGTTACAGTGTAAAAATAAATTTAGAACACAGCAAAGCACTGCCTCGTTTTTCAATGCCTCAAATGTAATTGAAAATTTTGCAACTGCCATTGGTTTAACATTAGATTTTAATTGAATTCAACAGTTTCAACATGATGCTATTGTTGTCAGTGCAGTTTCATCCACATGAGATACATGAAAACGATGAGAATATAACAGCCAAGTAGGCTACTGGGAATGAAATATACTGAACATGTACAGAAACAACAGAAAATATACTATATACTACTATATACTAACACAACATTCCAAATGTGAATTTCTCTGTCTCTCTCTCTCTCTCTCTCTCTCTCTCTTTCTCTCTCTCTCTCTCTCTCCGTGTATGTGGTTTTAAAATTGTCCTGCATCCATGTTAAGATCCACTTTCATTTTCTGTTTCTTCATCACATTTTCTAGCTCGGAGGATTTTCTGACACTCTGAGAGAGAGAGAGAGAGAGAGAGAGAGAGAGAGAGAGAGAGAGAGAGAGAAATAAGTCTGATAACTTTAAAGATTCAAGTTTGTAATATTTGTGATTTTTTATTTTAACACACCAAGAAGTCATTTTTCAGTTATTCTAATGGTGACTAGGATGTTTCAGGATTTTGTCTCCGTCTCCGTCTGTTTTAAACATATGGCCCACTCTATGGAGCGTGTAGTGGTTCATTTGAGGACACATAGCACTTGATTCTTCATCTGAAACAAGCTTACCTTACAGAAAAAGCTAAAAATAATGAACACACACTTTCAGAAATATTTGCTTTTTTCTAGTGGTAAAATTACTTATAGCTCTTTTTTAAGTTGCAGGTGCACAAGTGTGTGTGACGTTTACCTGAAGAGTTGCTTTCTGCACCATGATCTGGCTGTAAACTCTGGCGCCCTCTTGAGGAGAAACTGTACAAAGCTCCTCCTTATTCAAAGAGAAGAGCTGAGCTCCACTAAGAATGCCCAGATTGTTCACTGTGCTGAGGGAGAGAGACAGAGGGAGAGAGAGGCTCTAAATAATCATATGGAGTATATAAGAGCAACTGAATTATTTGCATATTCATATTTTACTTCATTATTTATGCTTTTGGAGACTTTGGACTTTGACTTCACTGTAATTAAGAGGAGTGTTACGACCCTGCGTGGTCGTTTGTGGGTTATGTGTGTTTTGCAGGTTTGGCTCCGCCCCTGATCATCCGTCAAGTCGGTCCACCTGGGTTACGAGTTGGCTACGCATGCAAGTTGTTCCTGATTGGCCTTTGGCCTGTATAAAGCCACCGGAGCCCTGGATGATGGCGGCGCTTATACCGCCCCTTTGCCAGACTTGCTTTATGCTGGGAGTTTGTTTATATTGTGTTGGTTGCCCTTGATACGATTAGATACACAACTATATTTATATCTATATCCATTTCCATCTAGTTATAATTGTAGAGTGTATTAGGAGAATGGGGGGAGTCGGTGCTCTCTTTGACGTTTGTTTTATTGTTGTATTGTTGTAGGTAGGTAGTTAGGTGAGTTTTGTGTTTTTCTTTGTGTGTGTGTGTAGGTAAGGTATTTTGCGTTGACGGGAAGGTTTTGTTGTTTTTGTTCTTTTGGAGCTGCCGATTTCCAACGCCACAACCCCAGTTGTATGTACGCAATAAACATCACTTTTATTCATTTCATTACCCGTTTTTCTTTGCCGTTATTTATAATGTACTCCCTCAGTACCTAGACGGTGGGGGACCGTAACAAGGAGGTTCCTGCTGTTGGCAATGTTACCCTGATTTCACACGAGCTGAGCCCTACCAACGAAAAACCATACACATACATATACTGTTCTGAATTCTACTTAATAAAACCAATAATATTAGGAATTATGGAAATTTGTATTTTTAAATGCCCAAATGAATGAAGGTCTATTTAAAGCATATTTAGCATGCTAATGTCATTTTAATGTAAAGGTTAAATACCATAAATATCTGATCTGTGTGTCACAGTACGGAGGCCCCCTGCTGGCTGCCCCCGTCTGCAGCGTCAGTATTTCATGATGTCCTGTTGTTTTCGTTGTGTTTAAACCTCAGGTGGGTGGGACCCATTAGGATACCCGACACATGAGGGTCGTTTGTCTGTCTATAGATGTCTTGTGTTTGTACAAGGGATTTTAGTTTGTGCACTTTATCCATTAATTCCCCTCTTTTCCCTGGCATGATCGCTTCCTTCTTGTTTTATACTTCAGTGCCTGTCACACTGTGGTTCTTCGCTGACAAATCCTTGAATACTTGAGTACTTGAGAAATGATACACCAGTGATTAATTTTTCTTTTGGCAATTAATTAAATGTAAGTGTAGTGTTTGAATAGAATATCTCATACAGAATTATCTTCTCTGTCACAGATGTATTCAGTCATGACCTTGAGATAATATTACTTCAGTCCTTCATATACATAAATGTATTTGTATTTTTGAGTAAATCATATTGTAAATACTTTGAAACTAAATAAGAAAATGCATGTTTGTGAGATACTGAGAACGCATGTTTACTAACAGTGAAAGGGGTGAGAGGTCTGGATATGTGTGCTGGATTATTTGGGAGTTCTAACTCTGAATATTGGGGAATATTGGAATCTTGGGGAATATATGAACCACATTTGAATGCATGACTTTCACTTTTAACAGACAACTATTACAGTAAGATGTCATTGTGTGTAATTGTTTATGGTGTCACTCCCACAACTCGGCATGAGTTACACATCAAGGAGAGGATCAGTCAATCTAGCAGTGCACGAGTGTACATGTGCAGATATTATAATTGTTACGCGTCGCCACCGATCGCGGCGGTGACGCGTTGGTTTAAACGTGGTGAGGACTCAAACGCGACCCACTAAAACGAACGGCAAAAAACAGCCAACTGAAACCTCCGCGAATGCGGGAAAAACGAAAACAAAAAACCCAGAGGGAAACAACAGAAGAACGACACGGAGAAGCTCGACGTCTGTACAGACCAGGTAAGTAAACAAACAAAAAACACGCGGAACGGAAACGTCTAATAAGGAAAAAACGGGGAAAACGAAAATCACACGGAGAAAGCCTCAACGTGTCAGAGAGGGAGGAGAAAAAATAAGAAACAAAAGATGAAGCTTTGGTAACAAGACCTACAGCTTCTACCTGGTTACCTGCCAGTCTGGCAACCAGAACACTGGAGAACAAACCGACGTAGAACAGAGAGGAAAAGACAAAAGGGAAAACAAACAAGAACGCTCAGGAGAGAAACAAGAGAACGAGAGAAACGTAGAAATAGCACGAAGGCAAGAGAAACTGGCTTAGGCTGTGAGTGCACAGAACAACAAACAATTTCAGCAATGAGTTGCTGAAGTCGCTTGTATTAAATAGGCTGCTTACAGCTGCAATCTATTGGGCTTGATTGCCCCTGGTTGTAGCTCGCGTGCTCCGCCTAGTGGCAGCAGGAGGCACGCGCCTGGGTCGAACCCTGACAATAATTACAAGATTATTAGTGTGTTTAAGACTCACAGATCACTGAAGCCTTTGGCTCTCAGCCAGTTCTGCACCTCAGCTGGGGGGGAGTGGTAGTTGAGAGGGGCGGAGCTCTCACTGGCTCTGTTGATAACTAGAGGCCGCATAGATCCTTGCTTCCCATTGGCCAGCCGCTGAACAAGCTCATTATTCACACGCATTACTTAGAAACAGAAAGAGACAAAAGAGCTCTGATCTACAGTCAATTAACTTCAGAACCATACATACAGAACCAAACATCCAAATACATCTGAATAAATGTTTTCTTCTTCATTTTAAATACATTTTATTAAGCCGGTTATTAATGGATAGAAGATGCTTGCAGAGTCACATGAGTGCCGGTTCTGCAGACCTGGAGCTGAGTGACACTCAGGCAACACAAACACCCAGGAATAAGTGTTACCTTTCCCTCCGTCATTTCCCATTGGTGGCATGCTAACGGGGCGGGGCTCTGTGTGGGTGTGGCTTTCCCCTATGGAACTGGGTTCTGCATAAGAGAACCGGCCTCCTCCCGGGGGAGACAGAGGAACCTTCAACACAAATCAGATATATACATATACATATATGTCTCTGCTCCGATATTCAAAATATATTCAAAATAATTTATCTGGAAACCTTGTGAAGTTCACTACAATTTCTTAAATTCTGTATATCTCCCCATCCACATATAAGTGTGTGTGAGTGTGTATATATGTCTGCGTGTGTGTTTGTGTATGCACACCTCACCTTGGGCAGTTTGCGCATTTGTACACTTGAATCAGTTTCTGTGTGGTTGATAGGCTCCAGGATGTTGGATGGAACAAAACCAATCTGGTCATAATTGTTCTTACATTTCCACCACCGATTAGCGGATTCTACCACCTGAGAATGAGAGATAA